>NW_009661371.1:2290494-2306482 GCF_000708025.1 Charadrius vociferus
CCTGCCTCGTACCTGAGCCCCCAGGGAAGCCAGGGGAGCTAGCAGAGATTTACACCCTCGATGACAGCAGAATAAACCCCCTTGTTTGCAGAAAGATGGTTATTCCGTGGAAGACATACTTTGCTAAAACATCATTATCGCAGTAGGAACTCTCCCCATCTGTTTTTATGTAAATAATTTCAAAGTGTATGATTTATGTAATGGATTTTGTTTGAATTAGTTTTCACCAGTGAGATGAGGATAAAGATTTTCTTTTATATTACACAGCTGGTTTTACTTCTTCTTAGCATCCGATACTTTTATTATTTCTATACAAATTCCTTTACTGCAGGAGATTTATTACTTATAGTAATCTTGCGTGGTGTGAATTTCTTATAGCTAATTCATTTGGTCTTTCATGTGACTGCTCTAGACTGGAGATAGAATGAAAATGAGGAGATCTAAATCTGGTAAATATTATAGGGTGGTTCGTCAGGAGTCATGCCTGCTGTCTCTTTCACAAGATCCAACATTTTATGCACATCACTCAAAGAACTAACTAACTAGTTAATTCAAACAGAGAAGCACAACTGAATTATTTCATGCATCAAAACCCCTCAGAAATGTCGAAAATGATGAGGTTTCAGAGGCAAAGACTGTTTTTATTACATAGCCAGACAAGGACCCCTAAACCCACGGGAGCTGATGCAAATAATAAATAACAATAAAAATTGCAGGACCAGTTTTGGAAAATGCATTGATGCTGAGCACAAAGCTGCATGGGTATAGCTGAGAAATTGTTTGACTACAGTGAAATTTTGTTAGGTGATAGAACCAATAGCAAATTTGGGTCAAATTTTCTGAGTCATTTGGGTCCAAAGAAAAGATGATACACAAAGCGGGGGAATTACGTTCATTCAGATCATTTTCTTTTGGCAATTTCAGAATGAAACCTTTTGACGCTTTTGTTTTGAAACACCATTACTTTTAGAAATGTTATTTAGTTTAAAGAATAAAAGTAGAAATGATCAGAAGAGCAAATAAAAAACCTTTGCCATACTACACATGATGTTTCATGCGGCCAAAAACCCACGCATGCAGAATCACAGAATCTCCTAGATTGGAAAAGACCTGTAAGATCATCTAGTCCAATCATTAACCTAACACTGACAACCCACCACTAACCTATGTCCCTGAGCGCTATATCTACACGACCCTTAAATAGCTCCAGGGATGGGGACTCTACCACTGCCCTGGGTAACGTGTTCCAATGCCTGATGACCTTTTCAGTAAAGAAATTCTTCCTAATATCCAATCTAAACTTCCCTTGGCACAACTTGAAGCCATTTCTTCTTGTTCTATCACCTGTTACTTGACAGAACAGGTCGACTCCCACCTCTCTGCAACCTCCTTTCAGATAGTTGTAGAAAGCGATAAGGTCTCCCCTGAGCCTCCTTTTCTCCAGGCTAAACAACCCCGGTTCCCTCAGCCGCTCCTCATAAGACTTGTGCTTCAGACCCCTCACCAGTTTCGTGGCCCTTCTTTGGACATGCTCCATCGCCTCAATGACCTTGTGGTGAGGGGCCCAAAATTGAACACAGTTTTGAACTGAACTGAACTGAACGCATCTCAAGATGCGGCCTCACCAGTGCCAAGTACAGGGGTAAAATCGCCTCCGTGGTCCTACTGGCTACACTGTTCCTAATACAGGCCAGAATGCCCGGCCACCTTCTTTGCCACCTGGGCACACTGCTGGCTCATGTTCAGTACAGACACAGTACGGACTGTGACGTCTGATCCCTTCCTTGGCTGAGCAGCTCTTTGCACATCCCTATGTGGGGGATCAAAGTTTACTGACAGAAGTCACATGTGTTCAAGTTGCGTATACTGCTAATACAGGCCAGAATGCCTGGCCACCTTCTTGGCCACCTGGGCACACTGCTGGCTCATGTTCAGTACAGACACAGTACGGACTGTGACGTCTGATCCCTTCCTTGGCTGAGCAGCTCTTTGCACATCCCTATGTGGGGGATCAAAGTTTACTGACAGAAGTCACATGTGTTCAAGTTGCGTATACTGATGCTTCTTTGTATTGCACTAAATTACTGCCCCTCCATCTAGAGGGATACCCCCACAAGATTTTATTGCCTGCCTTAAGAGTCTATCTATCTGGTATGTATCGCATTTGTAAATGAAGAGTGTGAGAGGCAAGGGGGGAAATGTTAAATAAGCATTGCAGAGCTACAGCAGCAGGGCAGCACCATTTAAAACACACTTTAGAGATTAAGGAGTGTAAGCAATTCCTAGGTATCACCCGCATTGATCTCTTTACAAATAAGCAAGAGCAGTGAGACAGACAGCTAGCGAGAGGAAGGCATGACATAGGAATCTCTTTTCATGTCAGTCCCAGCCCTGGCTGTGCAAGGTATGGATTAAACAGCGGGAAAGAGGGAGGCTGAGGATGACAAACTAATGCTCTCTTGCTGAAAGACGGAGCCCATGAAACCCCTCCGCTGCCCACAGCGCCCACTTCACATGTAACAGCAAGAGAGGAAGTCTCGATTCACTCCATTCTCTGGAAGCGTCCAGACTTACTACTGTGTATAATCTTATTGCAGGCCAAGGTAAAAACCTGTCTCCAAAAGCCCTGACCCTACAGTGGTCTGGGGAACAAGATCTGGCAGCTTGATCCAATCCCACCCCTACACAGGGGGTACAAGGTCCCTAAGCATTGTGAGGCACACGGCTCCATTTCCACTTTGGGCTACCGCAGGACCAGTACCAGATCATACTTAACTCATCTGTGTGTGGTACGGAAGGGATGCAAAGTATGGAGCTGACACTGCATCTCAGAAGCCAAGGGCTGAAACAGTCTAAGTAAAAACAGTTTTTCCTCATTTCACTCTTTGGTTTTAGGTGATAAACACTATTAACCCGGTCCAGATAGAGTAAAAGGTATAAAGCAGAGTAAAATACAAGCAATGTCAGAGAGAAAGAAGAGGTGTAGAAATTGCTTCTGGGCAGTGCCTGTTACCTTTGCCTGCTAAAAAGCTTTGTCGACCATACTGCGTTACTATATAGACATACTGCATGCACCTTCAGTTTGCAATGCTTTTTCAAGAAAGATGAGTAGGCAATAACTGATCTATTTTATCCTGCTTAAAAAAAAAATAGGATTCCCCATTCTTTTAGTGAGAAATGGAGTTAGGCTTGCAGTTTCTTTTTGTTTCCTGTACTTACAGCCTCTAAAAATTGACTACTTTGACTTTAAAGCAGCCACTGGAGACCAGTGGATCAATGCATAGGTGGATTTGCCTGAAGAGTTACTGCACTCTTGCCACAAGGCTAGCACAAGCTATGTTGGACATAAAACAAGGGAAGTAAGATGACTTTGTTAACTTATGGTATATGTTTCAGTATTGTAAAATTCCCCTGCTTGCGGGGAACATTTTTAATCTCAGCTTCTATCAGCTGTTACAGTATAAAGGTGGAAATAAAAATACAAAGTACTTCCTGAGGTCTCCTTTGAGTAAGGAAAATAAATCAGAGCATGTCTACTTTTCAAGAATTAACTTTGTTCCTTGTCTGTCCTCAGTATTGCCACAAGAATGTTGTGTTTTCCTCAAACTGTTGTTTTTGTCCCTCACATTTGTCACAGTCCTTATATGTCTGCTTCTGTTCTACAGATCAGTTATTAACCATTCACTGCACGTATTTGATAGCTGGTACCCCAAATTCAGCTTGTCCTCACCACTTAACTCCATCCACTAAATCATGTGGTATAAAGAGCTCCACACTGCAAACCACTGGTCAGAGGAATCAAGGTGCTCCTCAAAACAAGATGCTAAGTTTCAATAATAACCTTTGCAAACCTAAGAGCGAGGCAGCGTGGGCTGGAGCACCATCTGCTGGCATCCTCTCTGCTGACTGCTTGCATCGGGGTGCTGCATATTTTGGTTGCTCCCACACATCCCTGGGCACCACAGTTTATTGCCCCCAAGGGTGGCAACAATCCCAGTGGCCAGGGATGCTCGCCCCTACTTCGCTGGGGGGTGTGGAACATGGTGGCATCCCCTGGGGAAACGCGGGAAGGGGAAGGAGCATGGGCTTCCTCCTCCACCAAAGAGCAGCAGGAGCCCAGGGGGCTGCAAGAGCAGAGGTCCAGCCTTGCCGGCCAACGCTCCCTGGCCGAGCACCCGCTGGGACTGCCCGGGGAGAACAGTCGGGTGCAGACACACAGCCCGAGGTGCTTCTTGGCCAGCAGCCCCGCAGGGCTGCGCGTCCCTCTGCTCCCCCTTCCTCACCACCTGAGCGCAGGGGGAACCCGCCGCCGCTGCTGCTGGAGCTTGCCTCTGCTGGGGAGGCGAGCATCTCAGCAAAACCAGACGCTTCTCACAGCAGGATTGCTTCCCCAAGCTCAACATTTTTTGCTTTCTGGGTACCGCTGACCTTGCCTGAGGCCTTCCCCAAGCAGAGGGGAATACATTTTTGCAAGGTTGATTTGCTGCCAGGAGAATTAAATATGTTTATTTTTTCTCAGCACGTTACCGTAAGTATTCTCCCTGTAAAGCATCCTTTCACTGTCTGTCTTGTTTAACTGTCAGAGGACATTCGCATATGTTCCCTTTCCCCACATTAGCTGCTGCAAGCACAATTTGTGTACGAATTTCTTGCCACAGGCATTCCACAGAGGACAGAAGGGCCCAGGCAGCTGTGGAGAAATCCTGGCTCGCTTGGAGGTCTCCACAACTTGGAGCATCTGCAGGCACCAAAAGCAATTTTTTACATGGTCACATTTTATATTTAATAGTCACTGGATAAAATACACAAACACTGGAGAAAGAGTGCAGAGGAGAGACCAGCAAGAACAACCTCAAAAATGTGACCTCTGAGGAAAGGCCAAACAAACTGAGGCTGCTCAGGACGCCCTTGAGATGCAAAGACCGATAAAGGGGAAAGTAACTATCCCGTCATGCCGCAAGGAGAAGCAGTAAGTCATTCTCTGTGTCCCTGGGAACAGGAAAATGTGTAGAGGGCTCAGCTTACCGTGAAAAAGGTTCAGACTGGACATTTTGGAGACCTTCCAAAAGGATGGATAGCGCAGCATTGCGTCGAGTTGCATGTGAGGTCTCTATGGCCAGGACCAAGTAAGGCTTTTCTCAAGAATTAGAGAGGTATAACTGATCTTGTTCCAGTGCGCGGGGGTGGATCTTGAAATCCTTTTCCAGCTGTGCAAGGCTTAGTCTGCTGGGAACAAACACATGCATCCCTGGTAGAGCCTTCCCAGGAGGAAACACAACTGTCCCCACAGTGGCACAACTTGGGCATCTGGAGAATAGAAGAGAAGCTATGGATGAAGTTACAGAGCAAATGAAAGTGGATGTCCAGGATTACAGGTTGAAATTTAGGCAGACAATATGCCCGAATTCTACTATAGCCTTTTAAATATTTTTTCTCCCGCTTTGGAGCTGAAGTTTAGTCCTCCCTACCTCAGTCTCATGAATAATGTTAATGAAGATCAGGTCAATGTCTAAGCGTGCTCA
This sequence comes from Charadrius vociferus, assembly GCF_000708025.1. Lineage (NCBI taxonomy): Eukaryota > Metazoa > Chordata > Aves > Charadriiformes > Charadriidae > Charadrius > Charadrius vociferus. The sequence continues at coordinate 2,296,017 of NW_009661371.1, forward strand.
GTGTCCCTAGCGTTTTAGGGCCCAGTTGTATTATTATGCATTATTCCTGTACACATTCTCAACCTTATAAGCTAAATCTGGTTAGAAAAGCTCAGGGGGCATTTTAGACTCCAACAGACAGACAGAAAATTTGCCATGTTGGAATATACAATAAGGACTCTTTGTCTGCGCAAAATTGAGAATTCCCATGGTCAATGACTAGATGCAGGCAGAAGGCGAGAGCAAGGAAATGTTTAAGGAAAGCTAGCAGACTGAATGCAAGACAAAGTTTCAAATGTTTCCAAATCTCTGTCACTAGCATCATTGCACTTAATAGAAATCATGCTAATATGCAAATGTTTTCAATTCAGCTATTATCTTTTCATATTTTATTTGTTTATTTAGTCATGGTGTTAACAGTAAAAATATCTCTTCAGCACAGTGCCTTTGGGGATATTAAAGAAAGTTCCTTTATTATTTCGTGCAGCTCCTGAGAATAGTGTACGTCCTTTATATAGATGTGGCAGATCAGTAAAAGCATTCCCTGCCATACAAATCCAACATTTTGCATTTTGCACTCATGCAAAAGCATAATAGAAAAAAAATTATGAAAGACATTGACCAGCAAGCTAGGAAAAATCCTACAGTCAAACAACACAAAGAGCCAAATACTCAAGCCTCTTTTAAATCAGATCTTCCTTACTCATCTCTAGATCCCCATATGTAACTCACACCAACTTACACTCTTACCTGTTTGGGTATAAGTCTGGAAGAAAAATGTACACTTCAGCTCTGGATTTCACTCTGCATGCAGAACCCTGTGGATGCCTCCAATGTTTCGACTGTGTCTCTGGCCGAGGGTTAAATTTTAACCTGCATTTTAAAGTACATTTGGTGGTGAGTGAAAAAAATCGTGGAGGAAAGAAAAATTGCTGTAACACGTTTTTTAAAATGTCATCTATTTGAAACTGCCCTGAATGCTGTAGAGGTAGATTAAACCAGCTGGTGAGGTAGATGACTATGTTGCAAATGGCTGTTCTGCTTACACAATTCAGATAATTCAATATACAATGCTACTGATATATGCAAGAAAAAGAAATGGTAGGAAGTGCCTCCAAAGTCTATTATGTGCATCTATGTGTAGATGTATACAAGCAAAATGTGGATCAACTCTGTGATCGTCAAGATGGCAGCATGAAAGAGCTTCTTTGTTATGACTACAGGGCACAGGGACATTTTTTTCTGAATAAGGAGTCTCTGATAATGAATAATTTCTTGGTAGCATACCAGGCTGCTTGTTATACATCTCAGTACTATGACAGAAGACCAAGTTTTGTAAAAAAATCACTCTGCATCTCACCATTATCTGTACCCTACCAATATATAGGGTATACCAGGTGTACCCTACCAGTATAGGGTACAAAGCTGACCCCGAGTGGAGAAAAGCAAAGTGTAAAATTTGTTAGAGAAGCTTATGCCTTGAGATAGTGTTAGTCTCCTATTTGTCTGGACTGTATCAACATTGCAATGAAAACAAACCAAACTCTTAAAAGGCCACAAATGCCACATTCTCTCTGCTGTGTTGATGAAACTTCTAATTACAAAATGACTGAAGTTAGTTAAACTTCATAAAACTGTTGATTGTGTCGGCCTAGCACAATTACAGTCATTGCAGAGACATACCTTTCTGCTAGCTCTTTCCCCTTTCTCTGAGGAATATTGCTCCAAAAACGTGGAAGAACTGAATTTTGAAACTCCACAAAATGCAATTTGCATCACTGGTTTTGTGATGCCGTTGTTAACGGCCAAGATCAATAAACGGTTTAAGTGCGTCGGTATGCTTTGCTGGCTGCACATAGGTATGAAATGAACCCAGTTTCTGATGTAGCCTTGTGAACTGGAGAAACTGAGTGTATTGGAAGAACTCCATATCCACTCACTGCAAAAGTGGGGAATTTATCTCTGAAAGCATACTTACAAATCTGCTAGCTGTTGAATGAGATCAGTACATAAAATGGATCTCATCCATTTTTGGTGCAATTATGTCATCCTCAAAAATGAGTTGAACTCTTTGTGTCTTAAATTCTGGATCTTACACTTGGTCCTGTGATTTTTCAGCATGATTTTGTAACAGCAGTGTCCATCAGTGAACTCAGCTTAAAGTATGCTAAAACTGTGAGTCTCAAATTCATAATTCATGAAAATAAAACACTGCAGGAATGTGAAATAAATATGCGTGAATAAAAATATTCCCTAACAGGAGCTGCATAGATTTTAAGAGATTTACACCAAGAGAACCTCTGGCCAATTACTGATACTAATATTCTCTAGATGCTAAGGAAAGTAACTCCTGAAATACTTCTACACGATTTCTCATAGAAATGTCTATTATGTTATACAGTTGAGTAAAGAAGGATGCCATTTAGTGTACCATATTACATATTAGCAAGGCAAGATATTGGCAGTAGTAGGCATGGGGAAGGCAAAACCTCTATTATTTTTGAGTTAGGTAAATCCTCTTCAATTTTCTGAAATAAGATAGCAGGACAAATCCCGAGAAAGTGAGCCACCCGATAAAAAGTGATGCCTGGAATCTAATCCAACAATAATGATGGCCAAATCTCTACAGGGATAACAGACAAGGCTCCCACAGGCTGCATCTACAGTAGTAAATTAAGCAGTGCCAGGAAACATATTGTGTTCTCCCAAACAGCTCCTGGGAATGGTGGACAGAGATTGCTATCTCCGCATTGCCCTTGGTGTGGAAGATGCATTTGCCAGCATCTTCCAACACACATGCGTACCTCTTGCTTTAATCGCTCTTATAATGACTCTCGTCGTTGCAGCAAATAGCTTGATAAAAAAGGCACGAGATCTGGAAAAGAGGATCTTCTTAGGGGTTCCTCCCATGTTTGCTGCAGTCTCATCTCACGGGCAGTTGCAGTACTGGCCCTGCACGTGGACATGCGAAATTGTCTGAAAGAGAGGGCAAAGAGCTGGCTTTCATCAGTGCGTCCAGCACTCTCGCCCACTCACCCCACTGCGCTCAGCAGCTTCCTTGAACAGGTTTTGCAGGTGCTGGGGACTGAGAGCTGCATGCTTGGATGCGACAGAAGCGTAACCCACTGAGGCTGTCTCTACTTCCCCAGAAGCACCCAGCAGCCCTGCCCAAGGAGCCGTGAGCAGATAGAAACACTCCAGCTGCTCCTGTGGTGAGCAGAGAGTGCCTATTGCCATTACCCCGCATTTCTGGGATGAGTTGACACGCTGTATGATGCCCTGGGATTGCATTCCCCTCCGGGCTCGCAGGCAGGGGGCTGCATTGGTGCCACCCTCTGCCAGGGAGTCAGAGGACCCTGGAGGGAGGCGTATCTGCTGAGCGCTCAGCCACCATCAGTGCAAGGCTGAGGACTGCAGTCCCAGGATGAAACCACCTCCTGTTGCTACACCTGATTCCCTGCTTGCTTGCACATATGCTGAATCACAAGTCACTCCAGAATTCAAAAGACAGCAAAACAGAGCCAAGAATCAGAACAAATAGGACTGAGATCTCTAAAAACCTTAGTCGTACAAGTAGCTCAGGTCGTACAAGTAGCTCATGTAAGAGTTTCTTTCAACTCCAGCCTTGAACCATCGGTGTTTGCTTGTCAAAATCAGTACTTTTGTTTTGCTCCACACGTTGGCTGTGAGTAGCTTATTGTGCCCTTAGAAAACAATCAGAACAAATTGAAGGTATCTCAGGCACTTGCTGAAGTCCAAGTACATGGGGAGGGCTCAGCTGCCACCCCACCCCCAGCTGGGTTGTGCTGTTCAGTACTGGCACCTTCCCAAGCACAGAAACACCAAATACAGCTGAAAGGCCCCACCGAGCTGCTTAAAACCAATCAAACCCACTACCCAGTTCCTGTCCATACAGATTTGTCTTGCCCGCCTCCACTGGCTTCTTTTCAGGTTTAATCACAACTGTAGAGACTATCTGTTTATCCAGCTAAGAAGTTAAGTAATAGATGGGATGTGCTTAATGACATGGGGGTGGGTCATTTGCTCCAGACACAAGGATTTCAGTAAAGCCCATTGGGGTCCTGGGTTTTTTACAGCCCAGGGGTACGTCAGTGTGCTAGGCAAAATCTTAAAATCCCAGAGCCCAGTTACACAACTAAATACACAGTTAGCGACATCCAGCGAAGGAAGCCAAGCTCAGCTTTGTGTACACCAACACTGGGATTTACAAAATTATTGCCCTCAGACTGAACACACCTGGCTGCACGCAATCCCCTTTCACCCCTTGTAGCAGGGCAGTAGCTGGATGTCCTCGAGCTTTGATGGAGGCTGCCTGCAGGAGTGGCCCATGGGCACTGCTGGAGAGACCTCTGGTGAGTCCCAGGGTAGGACATGTCCTCGGGGCACGTTCAGCCTGAGCATCAGAGCTGCGCAGTCAGCCTCTGCCAAACCTCAGTGTGCTGTCCCCAGTGTGACACTGCAAGTGAAGGAAAACCAGTCACATCACATAAAATCCAGTAAAATCAAATGCTGGGTTTTTTTATTCCCCTTTAAAAGTACTTCAAGGTTAAGCCTCCTCGGTGTCCTTTTTTGTCAGACCTTTTGGCTCTTTGCTAAAGTCAGATTGATTTTTTTTCTAGGAATTATATATTTTTATATATATATGTACAACCACATGTATATATATACACATATATTTCATATTTGACAGTTAGATTGACAGCTATAAATAGTTGCATTTAATTAAGGTGGTACTCCCCATCTCCTGGCTCTTCACATCTGCACCTGCTTCACACTGATTATGTTCTGGGTATATTCACAAACCTCAGCTGAGATTCTGCATGTCATGGTGCTTATTTTCACATTTCTCTGGTCCCACTGACAGTTCCTCCACACTGAGGTTCACAGGACCTTCCGGCTCGGGAACACAGGTAAATCGTGTTGGTTTGTTGTTGTTTTTTTTCAAGGTCCACGTTTCTTTGTCATCTGAAATTCGTAACTGGCTTCGTATCTAAAATATCATTTGAATGTGTAGTTTATTTCTACTGAACCCAAGCTTGCCACAGCTGAAGGCCCTTGAAACCCCTGTTAAATCACGGCTTACCTGCAGTTCTATTTTTCCAACGGTACCACACAGAAAAGAAGTACATGTGGCAAAGTACCCACTGCAGCGGGCAGCTACACAAGGTTTGCTGTAGTATATTAATGGTGAATCTTGGGGCCAGCCCATCATCATGTAAATCCACAGTCTTTGTTGGTGTTGTTTTGTAGGAACTTAGTACCCCCAAGTCCAACAAAACAGCTCATCAGTGGGGAACCCACCAGCCCTGCTTTGCAAGTAAAAGGCTTATCATGAAGTCTTTCAATATCAGCAGGCTATTTAAAAATGGAATTTGTGGCACTCTGCAAGAGACTTCTGTAATTTCAATTAGGCTTTCTTTGGAATGGGCTATCTGAGAAGAGAACAGTTTTGGAAAATAAAGGCTTTATCTACTTATTAGCAAGTCAATAAAAGCCATGAAGACTCCAAACTTCTGCTTTGGCTTTGTGTGCATTAACAGGCCAAACAACCTAGCTTCATTTGAAACTGGTTTCAAATTACTTGCAGATGGCTGGATGTAGATGAAAGACTGCATAAAGGTGTTCCTTATTCTATTCTCTACTCCCTAGACTATTGGGCTATGTGCTGACACTTGGATGCTTGTTTTACAATATCATTTGACATGTGGGATTTATGTGTCAAAATTTCATTTAAAGCCAAGAAAACGTCAACTAGCAAGTACAGAGAAGCAGCAAAAAGACTGTGCTTTTCAAGACAGAAGTCAGTGAGTCGGACACTGCCAAGTCTTAACCCTGTACCAAGCACACACAGACAAAAATTTGACCCAACTGCCAGCAAACTAAGATTCCTTTGGTGTGTTCTGCTGAGATTCCATTACTGCCTTTATCATTAAGAAAATAATGTAATAAAATGAGACCTTTTCCCTGAATGCATTAATAAAGATAACTTGTTGGTCAAGCTCCAAAACCACTGGAGCCACATTTAATTTACTGCTTTTATGGATTTAGGATTTGGTTTGCTGCTATGTTCAGTCCACTGCAACAATATAATGGGAAATTGTAATGGCATGTTTAAAAGAAAGGATTCATAATCCATCACTGAAGCTTTAAAATGTCTTCTGCAGACACCCACAATTAAATGCTACCAAAAATGGGCATTTCACGTGGTTCTACCACAGCTCACCAAAGGGAGAAAGGGAGATCTAAATAATCATCAGTATAGCTTTTTCTGCTAGTCACCTTAAAACAGTTAGTGGAAGAGAAGTGCTAAAACAGCTTTTAAGGGCTTGCAACCCCATTCTGCCGCTCCTCATATTAAGAGTGTCTGTGTGTTACTTTATAAAAAAATCAGATGGCATAGCGCTTTATTTCCAATCAATGAAAGTGAGTTATGTGAAGGTCTTTCTGATATCTCGTGACTAGTTGTTCAGAAAGCCACTGGTCTTTTGTGCGTGCCTGGTTCAGGTGGTGGAGACTATGCCATCAACAGATGAAGCACTGAGAAAACCAGAGCACCTGCAGAGTGTAGGACCAATGGCCTGCCACATCATGACAGGGATAAAGGTGGCACGAAAGACCTGCGTCTCATCAATCTCCACATAAGAGCTCTGCTTCTTAAAGGCCTGACTCTGCAGCCTCCTGCGTTGAGCAGAAACTGCTCCAACAGCTGCATTCACTTGGCTTGCTGCTGCCTTGCAATGTGGGAAAAATGGGGAATTGAGTATTGGCCTGTTTGAAATGTCCCTTACCTGTAGAGGAGATGATTCTTCAGAGTGAGGTTTCAAGGTGAAATGCCAGTCTGAAGGATTAGACATAAATTGGCACAGCTTCAGCTCACAGGCAAAAGATGGGCTCAAGTTATCCTCCAAACGCCATGGGTGTTTCTTTCCTCCTCCTGGGGCATCCGGAGCCTCCTCTTTCTCCTGCTCTGGCTTCCGGAGATGACAGCCGGAGCTTGCTCTCCGCAATGCTGAGCAGGCTCCCACTGGCATGTCCATGACGTGATCCAGCCCCGGGTGAAAACATATAAAAGCTCCTGACAGAGAGTGAACACCAAACCCACTCGGTTCCTCTGGATTTATTTTAAGATTGTGGGTTTCAGTAAAGAATGTCTGACAAATCCTTTCAAATTGTCCTAGGAAACGTGCCCATCTCTTCATTTTGGGGAAGGGAGGAAGGAATTTGCCATCTTAATTTTACCATCAGAATTGATTAAATGCTTTGTAGGTCATGCTTAAAAAAGGCATTCTTCAACCTAGGTGACAAAAAAAAAAGCCTTATTTAGAAAATGTGGCTTGTACGGAGTCTTGCTCTAGCTGCGGAATTAAACAAACACATTGTTTTTTACTTGCGTTCAGGAGTTTCCATTTGTGCAGCTTTTGCCAGGAGACTGAAGAGGTCTGTGATGTGTAATTTACTGCTCAGTGATTTTAAAGATGAATGTTTGGATTCTCATTGATACTTGATTTTTATTGCTCATTTTGTTACCAGGGAGGTTTCCACATGTAGCTTTATATAAACTCAGTCTGGTTTCTTGTTCTGTCCTCAGGATACAGCATGTCTTGCTTCACTAGGAGTTTGGAAACAAATGTTCTGGGATTTTTTGGTTTGCTTTGCTTTTCTTCCTCTCTACTGCTCATGCTTATACTTTCTATTAATTCCTTGCTGAAGATACTTCCTTATTGTTGGGATTTCTGTCAGTGGTTTTGGGACTTCTCATCCTTGCAGACCTGGTGAGCCAGGCTCCCTGCAGCAGCCACGTTTCTGCATGTTCTAAAACCTACCTGAAGCCTACCTGTCTCCATCATGGGCCCACCATGGGCAGCAAGAAATGGGTGAGACCCTGAACTGCCCGACCCCACCAGGGCCCTTTCTGCCAGCTCAGCCGTATCACCATACAGATGCTGTGAAGTCCACTCCAATCAAAGTGGCTTTTAGGAAGCTCTAAGGGATGGAAGTCCAAAAAAAGTCCTGAGAGACCTAAAGCGGGACTTGGATCAAGTTTGGAAGGTTAAATCCAAAACACTAATTCTGACAGCTCATGCTCAGCAAGAAGTGACTTACCTGGGAGCATCAGGACCTGGCTGCCCCATCAATAAGGGCTCAGCATGGTCCTCCTGCCCCAAGACTTGGCAGCTCATCAAGCTAAAGCCAAGTCAAGGCCCACTAACGAGACTCCCTTAGAGGGTCACTCCGGTAGATACCCAAGGGTGTGCCTAATAGATGTTGTCAGAATAGAACTTTTCACAAAATACAGCAGCAATGCTCTTGGAAGGTGGACAGGGGGAGGCGATACCCTTTTGCATGACAGCCCAGCGCCTGTAATGCTCTGCCAAGGACCAAGCAAACCCACTTCATTTCCTCCTCCCCACAGAGGGCTTACAGCTCACCAGGTTGCCCGGATTGTGTTTCACCTGGGCACCTAATCAAACAAACCGTTCATGAAATAAGAGCTGACGGAGCAATATTTCAAACCCTGAAAGTCTACGTACAATAGAAGTTGTTTTAAAATTACTTGCCAAATTGGCTCAAGCGAGCCAGAAGCACTAACTCCTAGCCAAAGCTCTCAGTGAGAGTTTGAAAGTTGAAATAAAACTTTTAGGGCTCTTGAAAGAACACAAGATGAGGAAAATGGCATTCACATTTGTTACAGAAATGTAATTCATAATCCCAGTGGTGGGAATGCTAATGCCTCTTGATTGATTACAGTGATTTTGTGAAAGCAAAAAGATCTGTGGACCCGAGGACACTACAGAGAGCAAATGAAATGTCCTGTAATCATGGCTATGACTCAGGAAAGCAGTTAGGTATATGCCCTACCTGAAGCACCCGCTTAAGTGCTTTCTTGCATAGGGTTGTACTTGAGGTTTTATCCTGTAATAACCTTTGTCTTGCCTTGTCCTTAGTGAAATGCATTCTATTTCTGTTTCATTTGATTTTTAAGAAAACGCTTTCCAGAAATAGCTAAAAACATTTTCAGAGTTATCACTAATGTTTTTTATCTGCCATTAATAAAGCATACAAGAACTGTCTCTAAAAATTAGCACTGAGTTCAGTACGTCTATCATCCCACAAGAAAAGCGTGTGTCTTCCAACACACCACCTCTGAACACCTCTCTTGACACTAGATATTTTCACCCAATAGTGACCTCTAGTTAATCTTTTCCCGGTGTCTTCCTGCACATTGGTTCGTAGTGTGGGAAGGCTGTGGCAGGCAGAAGTCCCTCTCTCTTGTTCTGTGGGTATTCTACCACGGTGTACGAACCACCTCCTATTTGTTGCTCTGTTTATTGAAAGGGAGGTTTATTTACTGTCACAGACACAAACAAATAGCACTGAAGGCCAAAAAGACATCCACAAAAATCCCTCACTGATCCATCTCATGAGTAACTTGGGCGGCACATGTGGTCCTTTAGGGCATCATCCAGCAAAGCACTTAGCACTCCCCTAACTTTAAGCATATGATTAGTCCCATGATGCTTTCTCTCACTGCCTCAGGTAGGGTAGAGATCAGATTTTACCACATCCATTTTACCAGATATTGGAATAATAGATAAACTAGTATCTTATGTCCACATGTTGTACAGTTTTCTATCATTGATAAACTCTCGACTCTCAGAAACAGGTAACTTAGCACTGAGCATACACCTCTCTCAGAACTAGATGCTCCTTAGGCCTGAGGTTTTAAACCTACACCATCCTTCAGTCAATCTTGTACAAGAAATACAAAAATTTTTAATTTAATGGGAAAATGCCTAAATGGATTTTCCTTAAAGTTTCACACAGGAGAAGTATGTGTCATTGCTCTCTTGGAGGGAAGGACGTCTAAGCACCTGCAACTAAAGTCTTCAAAAGAAAGTGCCACGCAGAACCATATGCAGAGCAGTTTCAGTGTCATTTCCCTGGACAACAGCAGTAAAGCAAACAGCGACCACTCAGAGAACTACAAGGTTGGCATTAACATATCATGATTCCTGTAAATTTCTCCTATGAATAAGCATGCTTTCAGATTAAGAACTGGTAATTTCTCTCTCTACTGGCTGCTTCATTCTTGTTGCTTCAGCTACACTCCCACCCTGGGGATCACAACAGGGGGTGATTGCCTGCATCTGACAGCTCCCCCCGAAATAATAATAATAAAATCAACAAACAGAAAAGGGGGAGGGGGGAAGAGAGAAAGGAATATAATTGCTAAAACATGGGCTGTACTCAGAAATTGCTTTTTTTCCCAAGTAATATACATTGGAATCTCAAGTAAATGGAGTGTATAATTCTTTGTGAAATGGACACAGAGTTAACACAGAAACAAATACCCAGAAACACAAAACGGCACATGCACACATATGCATATGTCTGTGTCTGTGTTTTACTAAGACACACACAGAAACTGTGATTCCTTTTATCCAGTTATTTGTATTTCTTTCCCT
>NW_009661371.1:2306516-2336847 GCF_000708025.1 Charadrius vociferus
CTTTCAAAGCCTTATTTTTTTAATTAAAAACAGATAATTTTTTAATTTTTTTTTTTTTTTTTTTTAACGACAAAGCCACAGCAGACTTGTGGTAGGCTGCTGGAGTGCAATTACCCAATTCCACAGCACCAGTCCCTTTTCTTTTTGGATGGTAGTCACAGACTCCAGATGCCAATGTACTGAGGCTAATTTTTTCCATCAGCAACATGTAGCTATTTGGCAGGCTGCTCTAGAATTTTTGCTGGCTGCCTCAGAGCAGTTAAATGGCAGCAAAGCCACAGCAGACTTGTGGTAGGCTGCTGGAGTGCAATTACCCAATTCCACAGCACCAGTCCCTTTTCTTTTTGGATGGTAGTCACAGACTCCAGATGCCAATGTACTGAGGCTAATTTTTTCCATCAGCAACATGTAGCTATTTGGCAGGCTGCTCTAGAATTTTTGCTGGCTGCCTCAGAGCAGTTAAATGGCAGCGCTCTCCACATATTGCCTGGGAAACTGATTTACCTGGGTGGTATTTTAATAAATGTTTTGCCTTACCCATACATTTTATGCAATGGCTTCCTACTAATAAACACGCCTGTGAATTATCTTCTCATTAGATTTCCACAGAGATATATTTCTATTTGTAGTCAGAGTCCTGGGCTTAAATGTTCTTCTGCGATTCACAGACTCCTGTGGTCACAAATACAGGGTACGAGGATTCCTGCACCCGTGGGTTGAAGGGCAGTGGACGCCGTGCAATTAATTCTCCTCAGTTCACCAGCCAACCCGAGAGAGACGGAGGGGAAATGGTTTCAGACTGATCCCAATTTCAAATTGCATTTGTTTGTTTCATCAGCAGAATACTTCCCTTCTCAGTGGTATTTCCAGTTGACTAAAATTTTCTACAGGATTCAAAACTTTTAGAACAATCTAATTTCCAGTTGAAAAACTATTGAAAATCTACTTTTTCTAATTCACTTACCAAATGTTGAAAAAAATGTGTTCTTTTTTGTTTGTTTCTCCTTAATTTTTTCTGACCAGAAGTGTTCATGAAATTTTGGATGAATTTACAAGTAAATTTACTTGCCTTGAAGCTTCATTTTTTAATCTCAAATAGGTCATTAACTTCATATTATACCATAAAACTGATATAAAAAGAAAAAATTGGTGCTAACTTCATATATATATGTAAACATATATATACACACACACATATATGTACATGTGTGCTATTAGCTGCATAACATCCATAGTTTACTCGAAAATAAATAATGTCTAAGCTGACTGACACAAAATTGGACCTCAGTAAAGAAAAGCAGAGGGCACGGTTCAGTCAGGACAAGGGCAAGGCTGCAAGGAGAATCAATGCTCTTGGTGCGCATGTAGCACTAGATGAATGGGACAGACCTGCACCTGAAGGAGACCCTTCGGTTAGACACCAAGGAAGAAGTTCTCACAACATAGCTAGTTAAACTTTGTCCAAGCCTGCCTGTGGAGGATGGAGATACCCAAGATGAGACCCGAGAAGTGGCTGTTGGAAAAGGCTTGGGTATGACTGGTGTTGCAGGACAACAGGGATGACCATCTGTGTGGTCCCTGAACCCAACCTCCATCCCCAGCTCTGTGAGCCTGGGACTCCAGGCGTGCTCTCCGGGCTGTCCTCACCTCTCTCTTTCACCAGAATTTGCCTCCCCTGCAAGTGAGAGATGACAGGCCATTGCTTACATCCCCTACAATCAAAACATCAAGCGCTTTCCAGGGAATGAGGAACAGTAGTCTCTCCTCACAGGAAGCCATCGATGTGCTGCTGTTCAGCTGAAACGCTGGACATCTTTCCCGCGAGCCGAGTCACAATGATTAAGCCTTCTGCTGGTTTGTATATTAAACCTTTGCATCTTAATTAGAGGTTTGGGAGGAAGGCTGTTTTCTTTGGAAGGGGAAGGATGTCATTTTCATTTTTTCCCTCCGGCGCTCCCTCCTTTTGGGAAAGTTTCCCCCATGGAGCTGAAGCGTGGATAATTTGCTTTTGCATCAGGAAAAGCATCGTCTGCGGGGCACATACTTGGTACTCCAGAGGACAAAGCATCCCTTGGCTGTGCTTTGGGGCCAGCTGATAGCCATGAGGCGGTGGGTGGCTGTTCCCATTGTCCATGATGGGAAGTGCTGCCCTTTTCACTGCCTGCACGCTGCTCCGAGCAAACAGGAGGTCTCCTACCTGCCCCTGCAGAAGCAGTTATCTCTGTGCCTCTGTGCTGTGTGAGTGCAGAAAGCGTCACGGAAAAACACCCACAAACCAGTATTAAGATGCACTCGGACACCTCCGCGTCCCTCCAGAGTGACGGCACTGCTGGATTGGCTTTATGGTCTGCAATGGGCTTTCTCCACATGAGAAACAGGTCCTTCATGCCGGGACTTTTCCTACTGTGCATTTTTTTCTGCAATCCCAGCTGGTTCCAGTGTTGTCAGAGCCTTCACAAGAGCCGTGCCTGCCTCCCCTGGAGCTGGTGACAAGCCACACAAATGACCACAAGAACATTTTGTCTCAATTCCTATGCCTGGAGCCTTTCTCCTCCCCACCCCAAACCACAGCCTTACCCAGAGCTGGGGAATGGAGGTGAAGCATTAAAACACATTTTGTTCTATGCCAGTGAAAAAAAAAATAACGTAGCAAGCAATCATTTTTTTGTGAAAAGTAGCAAACAACCACTTTTTTGTAGGTGTACATCAGGGTGAGAAGAAATACCTCTTGAACCTTCTCTGAAGTGAGTTTTCATATCCATCCCTGACATGGTAGCATAGGATGTCCACCTCCTCACCAACATACCATAGTAGGAAGAAATTTTTTACTGGAACAGGTTGACCAGAGAAGTTGTGGATGCCCCATACCTGGAGGTGTTCAAGGCCAGGTTGGATGGGGCTTTGAGCAACCTGACCTAGTGGAAAGCGTCCCTGCCCATGGCAAGGGGGTTGGAAATCGATGAGCTTTAAGGTTCCTTCCAACCCAAATTATTCTTTGATGTGTCTTGAACAATCTATATTTTTTATTTTAAATTAATGGAGAGCAGGTCTTTTTTAGGATGAATCGAAAAGTCTCCCTTTTGCCTTCACCGGTGATTTAATTTAATGTGCTGAACGGTGCCCCAAGTGTTGCCAAACCACCTGCAGGTTGGTGCCTCCTTGCTGCACTTGGAGAAGAGCTGGCAGTGCCAGGGCTCCCACTGGAAAACCAGGACAGCTGCTCCCTCCATTTATCAGTTTCACAAGAAGCCTGACACTAGTTTTAGACACCTACATGCTCCTGTAAATCCGGCTTCACTGCCAAATATGACTTCTCCTTATGGGGTAAAACACACATAATTTTCTTTCTTAGCAGCAGAATTTAAGAAACCTCATCCCTGTGTCAAACGTGATATTGCAAGATTCTATACCATTTACAAGTAATTATATATCACTCACAGCCTGACCTCCAGGGCTACTTAGGAATCTCAATTTCCATTTAACTCAGATGGGTTACCTCTTTCTCCAATGCCTTTGGCACAGTTATATTGTTTTACTAAAGATAAGTTTACAGATGGAGAACCAAAGGTTAAATTGTGTGGGATATGAGGCCAAGATAAAGCTGTGGAGGCCTAAAGAAGTCACAGTCTGATGTCAGCTGTTACCTCGTGCTGTCATTCCTGGGTCATTCAGAAATGCAAGCAAGTTGCACATGCGTGCTCCGTCGATAATGCCATTTGTCCCACAAAGTGTTTCTCCTTGGCCGGTGACAAGTCAGATCCTGCGACATAAATCCCAACGCTATTTTATCACCAAGCCATGCAGAAGATAAAACTCGCTGCTCTCCCTGTTTTGCTGTCAGCCCCTTCTCCCCCAGCAGCCTGCCACATGCCATTCACAGATTACATGGCTTTCATCTACCCAGCGGCAGACGCCCGTCTGCCGTGATTTCGCATGCTCACAGCAGTAGGTCACGGGGAAGACTCAAGGCCATCCGCCCTGCTGATGCAGCTGACGATTGCCCCGTTGCAAAGTGCGCTGGCGGGCCACCAGCAGTAGGAAGATCCAGCACTTATGGTGAGCAGCAACATCGACACTGCGATGATCTATTTTTGTGTAATTTTTAAACTTAAGGTTGCAGCTTCTCGTGTCTTTAGCCAGTAACAATTTGACAACTGCCTCCGTACCGGCTAGGCTCCAACACCACAGGGCTTCACCATTCCAAGAGCGGCAGCAGCTGAAAGGAAATAGGAAGAAATCGGAGAGAGCAGTGTGACAGGCGGAGAGCTTTGCTCAAGGGTGGCAGTGCCTCATCCTTCATTTTTACTGCATTATCTGTCACAGATGTCCATAGGGTACGGCTTCCCTGACTCCTGTAACATCACGCTCCGAAAAGGAGAGACCAGATGAAGGTGTTTAAGTAAGGGAGAGAAATCAATTACCATGATAGATGGGTTGTAGCAGCTGGAGGTGAAGAAACGAAAAACAGCCAGAAAGCTCTTCTACAGCATGCTGCGATAGTCCATGTGAAGCAGCTGTAGCTCCCCTTTGGGAGATGTTTCTAGCCGTGTGAAGCACCCACGGCCAGCAGAGCCAACATCCACCACTGGCTGAGCAGAGTGACAGGAGTGGGTCTCACCCTGCCCTCTGCCACCCCTGTAGCGAGGACAAGCTCAAGACCACCTCTTGGCCGACTCACAAGCTTCTGAAAATATGACCTGGAACAGATCACACTGGTTTTCATTTGCTTGCATAGCTTGATGCTTAGAAAGTAGTCATCCATCAGCAAGGAAGACTGCTGGTGAAGAAAAGATATTTTTTTGTTCCCCTTTGATAAATCTGCTGATTTTCTAAAGATTTTTTTTTCATTACTTTTATTAATGAAAACAGGAAAAATTAAAAAATAATAACACTACGTATATCAAACCTTAGGTATTCAACATCAGAGGCTCCAACAGTGTCAGGCCTTCAGAAAGCAGCAAGCACTAACCTTCTTAAAATGAATCCTTTCTAAAGTTTTTCGGTACAGGTACTCAAGAAAGTTGACCTCTGAAATTACAGTTTATTTTTAAAATTTTTTCTATAATCTGGGAATCATTTAACTACAACTTTGACATAGCAATAATTAATCAATCAAATCCTGCTGGAGATTTGTACACATAGTCATTGATGAGATCATTACTTTCTTACATCTTATTAAGCTAATGGTAATATTCAATTGCTTGCATAAAACAGATTTAATTATTATTATTTAAAATAGCTCTTTTATATTAAAAAGCCCCGCTTATCTTCCGTACTTTCTGTTCACCAGAAGATTTGAAACAGAGCATTTTTTCAATATCAATGAAAATACTGTATCTGAGGTGGTTTCTCAGTGCTCAGTGAGAAAAACAGGCCTTGCCAGATATGAATAGTGGCCATGTGTTAGATGATGGAGTTTCAATGTGCTTGTTTAATTTGCAATCATACACAAACTTAACAGTAAACAATCTCAGCAAATAATGAGCATTTGATGTAGAGCATTTTTTACTAGGGACAACGAGCATGAAAGTCAAGATGAATACATTGCTTCAATTTCATGGACAATGCGAATTAGAAACAGGCTGCATACATTCTGTTTTAACTTAGAGAATAAAATGTTTTCATTGTCTAAAAACTAGATTTATTTTCAATAACACTCAAACCCTATTTTTCTTCCTCCTAGTGATTTTCCCAAAATTTTCACAAGTAGGGAGTAGCTGTCTTAAATATGGCCAATTAATTTTGTTACTTAGTTGGCTGTGAGACAGCAAACAATAACTTTCTTGCTATTAATTGATAGCTGCAGAAAAGAAGCAACGGATCACCTCAGACAGCTCAGATCAATCTTTTCATGTTTAACATTTGTTTTGAAAACACAACTTCGCAAGTGATTGATGCAAGGAAAATTGGCTGCAGTCTCTTTTCTACCATATTGGCTAGAAATGTCTGTATTTAACACCTAACAGACTACACATTCAATATTTGGTGGCTTTCTCATTCAATATTTGGTGGCTTTCTCAGGCATGTTTCTCCTACGTACCTGTCCCAGCCCATACCTGAAGGTGCCTGAAGGACACTACGAGAGTGCGTGACAGTTCATGGTATTTTCAGAGGTGAGAAAGAAGTGGATGGAAGACCTACTTCTATTCCTGCTCTCCCTGCCCTTGCCTCTCCTGCAGGATAGAGCAAGGAGCACCGCCATGCTCCTTGCTGGATGACTGCCTAGCGCCACCCCAAGGAGCCTCATTCAGCCCCTCTGTGCCCAGCACTAAAGCAATTACACCAGCAGATTGCAAGAGAGCGCAACTTAAAAACGCATTCTTAGAATAAGAAAGAAAAGGCTGCAGCATAAATACCCCAAAAAAAAAAGATATAAAACGTGCATGGGAAAGAATACCACAGATCGGTAAAGCAAGGGGAGAAAAATACACTGAGAAGAGCGCGGGAGTAGTGGGAAAGGGGCTGCCCTAAAAGATAAACAAGCTGGAGGATGGGAAGCAAACCCTGGAAAAAGAGAAAAAAGACAAAGAACAGATGGTGGTGAATAAATAAAGCCAGAAACCTAGCAAGGATTATAAAACATTTTTATATAAACATCAGTAGAGGAGAGAGCCCATAAGACTTGTAAAATATTATTTATTAACTCGCAGTCGGTGCATTTTATGGTACCCACCTGATTGGCAGGTGTATCAGCCCAGCTCCCACAGAGAAAACTCACTCCTCAGGTGCGTCAATGCATCTGGAGGGAGGTGTTTTGCAGTTGTTTCAATGCAGATTTTTGCCTACATCCACAGGCTGTGATTTTACTCAGAGGCCCCCCAAATGCTCCAGGGAAAGGAACTGCCAAAGACCGTTCAATTTGCAACTAGGACCAGGAGACTCTCTCCTAAGCCTCTGTAAAAAAAGGGTGTTTTCCCAGTTCTTCAGAGAGGATGACTGTGGATATCACACATGGGACATTCAAGTTAAAGGACTGAATTTCTTGGGGAAAACAAATGTTTGGGGAAAACTTGAGCTCTCTGAAATTGGAAAATATTCTTGGTCTGTATAAAACCAGAGAAAACAGTCCATCCTTTGTATGCCAAATATCTCTACAAGAAAGAAGATGTGCTAATAACCACCTCACCTAACAGCTATTAACGAAACTGCAAAAATGTGTGATTTTTACTGAAGCAACAAAAGTGAGACACATGGAAGTTCATCTCAGTGACCAGTTCCACCCAAACCAGGACAACGATACATACTGGTGCCTCCATACCAGGGCACTGAGACAGACATTCTACAGTACAAGCTCTGTGTTAGGCCATGGACAGAGGGTGAGGCTAAATCACTTTATTTAGTGTGGGTGACCCTGTGGTCAGTTTGAAGGCTGGGGTCAATGAGAAATTCTAACTGGTGAGTTAGACCGAGAGAGCTAGCTCAAGAATTATGTTTACTGACTGCACTGGATCCTACAGAGGCTATTTATTACCTCTTACTAACTAGATTTACTACTGATGGCACGACCAATCCCTGCAGTGCCTTTTGTTGTTGCTTGGACCTACCGTTCCCCTTGAAATGCTACAGCAGCTGTGAAAAAACAGTGAGTCTACTGCTGTTGGCGATTGTGCTTGGTTGTGTTTTATGTGCTGTGGTTATCTCGTTCCTATTTATGTGTTATGTTGTTATGGGCATCTTTCTGTGGTACCCGCCTGCAGAAATCCATTGTTAATGTGTTGTGTCCTGAGACAACAAATCACAGTGGTTTGTTGTTGTTGTTGTGTTTAACCTTTATCAGGTTGCTTTGCTCCAGTCTCTCTGGCCACAGTTGCCAAAGCCACAGGAACTCTAGCTCTCAGGTTTTTGTCTAAAAAATACAGGAGAAGCAAGATTTTGTTATTGCTGTACCGACATTTCTACATGGATTAGATGTGGATGGATGGATAGATAGATAGATAGCTGTGCGGTTTCCTTCAGGAGCCATTAAAATATTTACTAACATTTTCCCGCATGCAATGGATTGAGCACAACAGAGGTCAGTAGTCGCCAATCCAAAACTGCACATCGTGGCAAACTGGCTAAAATCACACCTCCTGCCTGAAAAGGGAGATGGAAAGCATTGTACTAGTATAAGAAAACCTCGAATGTTAAATATGAAGTGGGTAATATTTAATGACAAAAGATAAATTGTCGATTCCTATCTGGCTAAATTAGATGCGTCCTATTTCTGCTCAGCCACAGTCCCCCCTAGCAGGGGGACTATCGCAGGGTACTATCACAGGGGACTGACAATGTCTGATTAAAGTTAGAACATAGTTTTTGCAGCAAATGTAAACTAACTCAGAGGAACTTCATTCACCTCTGCCCCCTCTCAGGGGGCAGGGATTTTTCTTGGCCATCGGCATTAACTCTTTCCTTTGCCTGGGTACGTATTCTTGGCAGGTCAGCTCTACTGGTTTCATTTTTTTTTTAAGGAAAGAATTAAATGTCTTTCCTTGATGTTACACTTTCCAATTGACCCAGACTTATGATTTTGAATATGCTTTCCTCCATGCTCTAGGAATGACCCCTCCATCAGGCATCCTAAAGAAGTCCTGCGTGGAGCAGGTGGGAGATGCAGTGCCGGTAAGCCTCGCTAACAGCCTCAGCGGCTTTCTCAAGCATCTTAACCCCGCACCACGACTGGCCACCGCAGACTGTACTTCCTCAGAGACCAGACATTCCTGCAAGGTTTCTTACACCAAGCTGATGTGTACAATTTCTCAAATTGTTCTTTTCCTCAAATGCTGTAGAAAATCCTTCTGCAAATACCAAATCTCTTCCAGGCTTGCGTTTAATTTGTAAATGCTGTACACATCTGTGGGTTTGTCATCCGGAGGTGAGGGGAAGGCGCTGCAAAGGCCCCTTCTGGCAATGTCAGGATGTTATTTGTGCCAGTTAACATGGCCTTCCCACAAATAAAGACACTGAACCTTTAGCACCATAGCCACAGCTGCCTTCTTTCTTTAAAGTTTTTGACTGTAAAACACTTTAAAGTGCTTGTTAGTGTCTGCAGTACATAAACTGCTGATCTAATGCTTTAGGTTTTAAATCAAGTTGACACTTGTATCAGTCTTAGTAATTCATTTGTGGTTGCACAAAAATATTCCCAAACATACACATCACCCAAAACAATTCATTCTGAATGCCACGAAGAGAAAGGAAGGCCTTTTCCCACACAGCGCATAATTAAACGGTGAAATGCACTGCTGTTACCTTACGGAAACCAGAAGTGTAAAGGGATTCAGAAAGAGATTAGGGTAGTTAACAGAAAACAGGTTAGTGCAGTGGCTCTCGAACACAATTTTGCCCATAGAGCTTCGAGCTTACCATGTGTCACGGCAGATGCCAGACCCCCGATGGACAATACTGTGCTGGTTTTGGTACTCTTCTCCCGGGCATCTGCTGTTGGCCACGGCTGGGGCAGGACATGGGATCATTCCTACAATCTTCGCCGCCATCCTTGGGAGCTGTGGGTACTGCAAGCACTCCTGAAGCTGCCTCTGGAGCAAAGTTGTGCCACTCTGGGAAGAGACCACCAAGGTGTTCAAGCTGTGTCCTCGGGAGCAGACGCCCTCTGCTCTTTCTTCTGGTGCTATGCGTTCCAGCTCCAGCACCATCACAGAGTAAGACTGGGCTAAATGTGCACATGGGTGCAAAGAAAAGGAGAGCCTTTGCAAAGCCAGATACTACCACGGTCCCTCCACTCTGGGACTATTGATGAATGTTTATGCTCACAGCACTGACTGTTCATTAGCAGAAGCTGTCATTTTTTTTCATCTGAGATCACTTAGCTGAAGTGTTTTGCCAGTAAATTTCTGGCACCCCTCTTCACGAGGAATGTCAGACACAGCAAACTCCTCACTACTCGCTGCATCTACACTTTTAAATAATTGACAGTTCCACTTTGTTCAATTTTACAGAGACGTTGATGTATCTGGCAGTTCCTTAAGAGATGCCTCTGTGCTCAAACCGCAGCCACATATGAAGAAACAACAGACTGGAGGTGCAATATTTCTTTTTGGTCTTCCTCCTTAATCTAAATACCTTCAGCCTGAAATGCCAAATACTGGATTCTACCATCTCCTTTATCTTTTTATGTACAATAAAAAGGAAATGTACTTCCAAAGATGACATTTTTATCATGGAAAAACTTGTTGCTTTTTAAAATACTGTTTTAATTTCCTCTCTGTTTTCCCAAACTCTTTGAAGTCTACCCAAACTAACTTTGAGTTTTCTAATGCTGTCCCATCATTTAAAAAAAATAAATATATCTGAGCATACACTATTTTAATATTACTAAAATCCACCAGGGCTTTTCTACAATCTCTGACCTGTTTCTTTTTTGAGGAAAACCTGGTTGAGAAGAGCTGGAGGGAGGGAGCAACTGGAAGAGGACAAGCAGTGGTTGATGGGAGGTTTGGAGACAAGTTTTGTGAATGACAGTTCTGAAGGCCCAAAACATGGAGGTTTTGCTGTGTCTCCTCAAGACAGCCACTCTCTGTGCTTGCCTGATCTCTTCCAGACCCTGGTGACTGAGGCATCACACAATGCATTTGGGTGTGCCGGTCTGCAATGTCACAGCTGTGCTGGTGGCCCACAGACTGAAATTCAGCCTTTTAATGTAGCTGGGATTTGACTGATCAACATGGTGGAAGACTGGGGCCTAAGCCCTAACCCAGCATCCAAAGCCAAGGGCCAGCTGAAGGACTTGATCCCAGGCCCAAAGTGGTTGCCACATAGAGAAGGCAAGCAGCCACACGCTGTAATCCTAACCATCCTGCTCAACAGTCATATATCTAAATATCCTATTAGAATCCACAGCAACAAACAAAACCAGAACAAAAATGTAGAAATCTTGCAGATCAGTAGATGTGCTCTGAATTTTTGAAAACTAGACCATTTGGATTAAACTGCCAAACTTCATCATTTTGGTGGGGTGGGGAGGGAACATCAGCCTTAAACTCTTCAGTTTATTATCATATCTAAGCTCTTGCTCACATTTTTGATCAGATGGAGCAGATATACTCAAGAGGGAATATCATTCTCCGGCGGGTTCTTTAGGTAGTTTTGCATAACAGATTAATGATTTTACTTGGCTTGTTTATAATGTTCTGTTGACTAGAGAAGGGTGACATGCTTTTCTTCTGAAAAATGTTTATTTAAGTCAACCAAAATTCTTTATAATTTGGCTGATACTTTTTGGCCAAAAATAATTAAACCTTCAAACATTTCAGAAGTTTAAATGTTTTGATTTGTCATTAACTTGAACTGTTTTGCTTCCTGCTTTACTAAGGATTTTTTAAAAATAAAAATGCTTCTATTCAGCTCTCAATTAAATCCATTTTTGGTGGTGGCGGTGATTTTACAATGACTCAATTCCCTGAACCTTCTTCATCCCTTCCTCCAATTTTGGGGGTTGTCTACCAAATCCAAAAGCTTATTGTCATATCATCTCAGTCATTCAGGCAGGCAGGGATAACCACTTGTCCTGCTTACTGCAGTTTGGAAATGAGACTTGCTGCTGCAAAGCATTAACACTCCCTAATCCAGCTGATCCACAAGAGAAGAGTTCGTAGGCAAAGTGGCAGTGCTCAAAACAGTGTTCAGGGAACTTTCAACCACTGCACAGGCACTATGCTCCAAACCTGGGTGCAGAGTTTCCTGGGTTTCCTTAGAGTTTGGTCTGTTTTTACCTACAGGAGACTCTTTGTGTATCTAGACCTTCTTTTATTTCACTAAATCTCTCACACAGGAAGTTCTTAATGCCCTCTTGGCCCTACTTCTCATGCCAGCCGAGGCAGCCTCTCACTTGTGAAATGGGATTGTCCTATTGCCTCCTATCAGTGCTTCAGTGTTTTAAATTCAGCAGTTACCTTGGAGGTTGAGGGCCTAATCAGCAGCTTACAGGGTCAGGCTCACTCTCATAAGGCCTTTCTCATCTGACCAAATCTGGATTTATTTGGTGCTCAGTGGTACAACCTCAGCAGAGGGAAATGAGCGCTGCTTATCAATGCTGTTATCTCTCTCATGGCTCATCTCTAAACCTAACTCCTCTTCAACATATTCTTGAATAACAAGAGCCAGAAAAGGACAGAATTTGCACAGCAGTCAGTGTGCCAAGTACAAACATGAAAAAGTCCACACACCATGTAATATCTCCTTGATTCTAGATGCAAGGCTGAAGGCTCAACTCATCCATTTTAGCCAGAGGATCGTATAAGGAGCCTGTGTCATTAGTCACCATGATTCCCAGCTTTTTCCTATGAGTACTATGACAAATGTGGTCAACATTGTGCCAATACAGAGTCAGTGCCATACCAGAGGAGAAAGCATGTGACTGAGCCCCTTTTGCCATAACACATCCCTTGACTACTTTTCATTCACCAGTCTCTTGGTTAACTGCAACTTACATTTTCAGGCCATTGATAAAAGGTAGGAAACTGCATTGGTCGAAGATCTGATCCTGGTCATTTCTTTGACTAGTTCATACAGATTTTGCACTCCTCTTGCGTTGAAACTAAAATACAGCAGGGAAAAACAAGTAAAATACCAGGCATGCGACATCAGTATAGCAAACATTAACAAGTAAATTCACAGCCTCATCAAAGCTCTATCAAATTAAATTGGTAAATTCTCTTTTCCCTCACCTCAAGTTTCTGTTTCAGCCTCTGTGAACTGTCAGTTATATATTTTACTGCTGTTAATTCCCTCGAGTCACACGTCAGCCTTTCCAGTGTTTTGTTCAGCCAGGCTGGCCAGTCCACAGTGATGACTCCAGTTGTCTCCATTTAAACATTGACTTAATATTTACATTTATTTGAGTCCCGCAGGGTGTGGGGGATCACCACATTTAAAGACCAGCCCCTTCTCGAGTAGCTCTTTCAAAACTCTTACAGTCTAATTATTGAGACCTGTGGCTTAACCTACTTGACTACTGTGTTAGTGGAAGGTATTTCACCATCAGCCAACCATCACTTGCTTGCCTCTTCTGTCTGTCAGCTCCAGCATTTGCCTGACATGAACTTCAGTGCTGTCTTTCTGCTTAGCTTCATCCGCTGTGGCTGACCCAGTGGGATTAGCAGCTTGAGTCATTCAACAGCAAAGGCAGCCGCAAGCCCAAGAACCAACCGCCAGCTCCTCATCTTCACACAGATGCAAGAAGGCAAGACCCTTCTCACCCTGTGCAGGAGCTCACCGAGAACAAACTCAGCACGTCCATCTAACTCCGAAGCAGGGTGCTAAAAGCACTCAGGATATTTGCAATGACAGCAGCTGCAGCAGGAGGGCTAAGCCTGCACTTCTTCCATGAAACTCAGGACAAAGCAGTCAACATTCAATCTTCTCATATGAAGTTTCTCTTCATGCTGCTGTTGTTTTGTGCACTCAAGTTTGAGCGTACTGGATCAAAGGTTCATCTAAACCAACAAATGTAGTTTTTCCAGTGTACATTCCCAAGCTCTAGCCAGTTGTGGCTGAAGGATTTCCTGAGCCAGAAGCAATGCTTTTCTATTAAGACCCCTGGGCAGACTTTTCTTCCACAAACCTTCGCAAGAACTGTTTAAACCTTATACACAAACACAGGCATATATACGTATGGCACATTTTTGTTGCTATAGATACATTAGTTTAGAAGAGACCATGTATCATTGATAAGTAAAATCATTATTAGACCAGCTGCTTGATAGGGGCCAAATGGTTACATAAGCAAAACGAATCTAATTAAAAGCCCATTTTTTTCACAACCACAGTCTTCTGAATCATTCATTGTTCAGGCTGAAGTTTTCCATGCCTAAAGAGAGGATTTTTTTCTTATCCCCTTAAAGTCAAAGCAAAATCCCTGCAACCATTTTTAGGTTATGGGAGAGTGATTCTAACCAAACTTTTTCCAGAAGAACTACAGTAAAAACAGATGAAGTTTGAAACTTGGCCATGACTGAGTAATCAATGAAAATTAGTACTCTTGCATGCTTTGAAAGGAATTGGCTTTAATTTAGCAAAGTTGTGGCTTTTCAAAAACAGCGTGCTGTATACTCATGGCTAAGATGTTGTCTACAGGTGGATGTACTACAGAGGTCAATGAGCACATGTACTGATTTCAAAGAGATCCCTATGTTGCTGTAGATTCTGCCACTCACCAAAGTCAACACGTAGAGGAATAATCCAGGGCTTGCTTTCACAAGCAAGGTCTCCAGCCCTTGAACCTCCTCCAACCTCCATCAGGTGTGAGAGGGCCCTGTGCATGCTTGGACTGTGGGAATAGGGTAGAAGAGGTGAAAGGGAAGGAATCAATAAACCAACTATCTTTTCCAAGAGCACTGCTGAGCCAAAAAGAAACAGGTTCTCACTCTTTCTGTCTGGGAAGTAAGTTCTTGAAGCAGCTCAGTTTCAGGGAGGAAAAGAGAGTCCTCCCTCAGAGAACTCAGTGGTCCCCTGATGGTCAGGGACTCCCCATGGATACAAGTTGTAGTGATCAGGACCCCTTAAGATAGGTCTTACCTCGTAATTCTTATTCCTTGATGAGTGCTTTAACTCCTTTGCAGGCAGGGAACAGGATGAGTCCTGGGTGAACAGAAGCAATTGGGGTTTCTTGCTGTTCTCTGTGCACTCCATGGGACACTGACAGTTGCCAGGTCATATTCTGAGTGTGAACAGTTTCTTCAGGGAATCAACAAAGTTAAACAGCTGACTGCTTATCTGCACATCTCCGGAGGTGCCTGTTGCCTCCATAAGGAATTCACTAACTGAGTGTATAATTCAGATTAGGCAAGAACCTTGGTAGGGGACAAACACTTAGAAAATCGACAGGCTTGAGAGGTGGGCCCATGCAAACTTCATGAAGTTTAACAAGGCCAACTACAAGGTCCTGCACACGGGTCACAATGATCCCAAGCACAAATGCAGGCTGGGCGGAATGGACTGAGAGCAGCCTTGAGGAGAAGGACTTGGGGGTACTGGTGGATGAGAAGCTGGACATGACACAGCAATGTGCGCTTGCAGCCCGGAAAACCAACTATATCCAGGGTTGCATCAAAAGAACTGTGGCCAGCAGGTCAAGGGAGGGGATTCTGCCTCTCTACTCTGCTCTCATGAGATCCCACCTGGAGTACTGCATCCAGCTGTGGGACCCCAACATAAGGAGGACATGGACCTGATGGAATGAGTCCAGAGGAGGGCCACAAAGATGATCAGAGGACAGGAGCACCTCTGCTATGAAGACAGGCTGAGAGAGTTGGGGTTGTTAAGCCTGGAGAAGAGAAGGCTCCCAGGCGACCTTATTGCAGCCTTTAAGTACCTAAAAGGGCCTACAAGAAAGCTGGAGCAGGACTTTTTACAAAGACGGCAGGGGGGCTGGAACTAGAAGACCTTTAAGGTCCCTTCCAACCCAAACCATTCTATGATTCTATAAAACTGATAGGCCAGTGACAAAGTTAGGCTACCTGAACTTCCCCTCTGCTTTTTGGAGTGAGTATTTCCTTTAATGGTGGGATTCCTTTTAAAGTTTGGTTGTGCGTGAAACAATAGAAGAAAGTGTGTAAGCCAACATTCAGCAAAGCAACAAACGAAAACCAGCCCCAGATTCACCCAATGACATTTTCTGAGAGTTCTCCTGAAATCTCTCATTATGCCTAGGTACCGCTCATTTGCACATCTTTGCTTACTTTAAATGAATAAATGGTTCCCACAATGTCCGAAAGGTTTCACTTCTGGCATTAATCTTCAAAGAAATTCTTACGAAGCTATTTCTGCCATGTCAATTTATAACTTATTTTAAAATAAGATTCCTCTTCTGGGAATGATTTCCTTGGACAGCTAATTACAAGAGCAACTGATTTTTGACAGAATTTATAAATGCAAGAATAAAGAAAGATAACACCATTCTGATTCATCTGAAAATTGCCATCGTGCTTTTTTCCTATTTTTAAAGTCTTTATAGCATTTGGACGATGCGTGACAGATTACTACCTTGAATTTACACACCACCAGGAAACACCATTATCCAGGAGACAATACTGAAATAAAGAACGCTAGAAGCTATTTATATGACTTACAATTATTGTACATTCTTTTTTTTTTTCTCAAGAGTTCATTTTTTCTTCTAGTCTAATATATTTACCTATTTTGTCCTTCATCAAAGCACACAATGCCATGTTCTGAGCCCTTAGAGAAAATGAAGTGCACAAAAAAAGGTTGGCCAGGTAATATTACCTAGAAGACTATTCAAGAACATGATACTAGAATCGCTTTTAATATTAAAACCGCTATAATGGAGGACCTGGAGCAGGATTAGGTATGAAGAAAAGAAAATTTCTTAAATTCTGTAAGATCTTAGGTTTTGACTCCTTTACAAGTTCCAAACCTTTGGCAAAGATGCAGCTATAACTGAATGAAACCTCTTAACATAAATCCAAAGGTAAACAATCTATGACAATGCCTATTTCTTTCAAAATGCAGAATTACTTTCAATATTAATTTAATCAGTATTCCAGATTGAAGTACAATAAGCATCTGGTACAAAATAAGCAACTTAAGTGTTTTTTCCCAAACATTCAAAAAATATTTAAACGTTGGGTTAATCAACCTCTAATTACCGGTTTAGGAAGGACTAGAATATTCTGAAGCACCTCAGCATAGGCAAGCAAGAATCAAGTCAGACCCAAGAAAAGAATCAGCTTTGAAATCTTTGGACACGTGATATAATTGTTTCTGTTCAAACCCCTAAATTACCTTTTCTTTTATGGGCTCCCAATCCCACTAATTGAGTTTCTTGTTCTAGTTTTTGTCACTTGCCATAGAAAGACTTTGATCATGTGCTAAATGGTTTTACAGTAAGTGGGTAGGACTGCAAGTAGAAGATACTGAATAAGGAATTTATCCTCAAGAGTCTCTCTCACTTTGATGGGTTGCCTTTGATCCCACGAAGACCGGATTACAACTTTAAAGTCCATCCTAGCGGTGGGTGGATCACCTCAGGAATCGACCAGAGAACAAAGCACATTCCAAAGACAGAAACTGCAGGACCTGGCCTAGAACTCTGAGCTGTAATTCACGGACTTCACCAAAAAAAGAAACCTGAGACTTCTGCCAAGTCATCTGACAACCACAGAATTTGGGAGAGCATTCAGCTCACTTCCTTTTTTTTATCTGTTTGTCCAGCCTCCAGCTCTCCCCTTCAAGATCACCAGGTTTGTTCTTCAGCAGCCACGGTCAAACAAAGAGTTACTCCTTGAATCCCATTCTGTTTTGCCTATACCTCGTGCAAATGACAGGAACTGTTTAACATTTATAGGAACGTAACAGAGAAAAGAATCTGGCCCTCTGTTCCTCAGGACAGCTTAAATACTGACAATGCTTTTACAGTGTTGAAATACTTCAAAACCAAGGAATCGGAAGACAAAAAAGTGAGAAAAGCATTCAAAATGCCTACAACAGAAGGAAATAAAAGAAGTTAAAGATTTATTTTTCCTTTGGTGAAAGCCAGCAGGGAATTCTTGAAATTCTTCAAGCTACATCGAGCTACATCTTCTAGATCTAAATATGAAACTGCACAGGATTTAAGCACATGCTTCCAAAGCCATTTCAACCACCGGCAATGTCTGCTCCCACAGGAAGGCTACCTCTTTTCTTCTCGTTCCTCTACATCTTCTACAGTGTCTTCATTAAAGTTGTTTCTGACTTGTAAATTTGGTTTCTGAGTAGTGAGTTTTGTGAAAATCATAAAGCGATAGATCTATTGCAGAGGGAAGCATAAAATGATGTAATTTTCATGTTGTGAGCACTCCTCTATGTATCTAAGGGAACCATTCTGTGTGAGAATTCCCACTGAAGCCCTGGGGGAGAATTGGATTCAACTGAATTATTCCCAGATGGCTAAGTTACGGTTTTATACTTACAGATATTGAAAAAAGAGAAACCTTGTGGATGATGCCAAGAAGCAGAAAAGATGTTAGAAAGAACAAAAGAGTGGGACTTCTCTCTCCTGTGTCCCATCACAGAAATGGGCCCCTGGTTCAAAAATCTGAGGGAGGGAACTGTTTGTACTGTGTTTGTATTGCGTTTGTATTGCAGCACTCTGACCAGGAGGAACATCCATAGGAAAAAACAGTTAATTAAACCACCAACAATCCATTTAAAACAACAGAAAAACCTGTTGGGAAAGTTCCTGGGGAGGAGACACTACTGTTATACTTAGGGCGTTTCCTCCAAAATTTCCACAGAAAACCATTCAGATTTTAGGCACTAATACATAACATCCAGTGACTGATTCAGCCCTTGAACTACAGATGACACTTTGTAGACTTTCAGCAGCCAGGAACTTGAGATCCAGCTGGTAGTTTCATTTGCACAGACCCCATTCCCTGTAAGCAGTGTGCCACTTTCCCAAAGTGGACTTTTTTCCCCCAAAATAAACCAATAATCTCCCCTTTAGAATTACCCTGCTCTGAATAAAAGCTACCGATAAGCTTAATGACCCTCCTAGGCTGCAAACAAGAGATTTATTTCCGTTTAAAAAGCCTGGAAGCTCTTCCTACCTAACTATCTATGGTTAAAAAAATTTCTGTCTGTGGCTGATCATGAGATATTGCCCTTTAAGTAGTGTGTCAAAAGTTCTGCAAATCATTTTTAGAGGTTTCTAAATGCATTATTTACAAGTTCCTTTCCTCTCCCAGAATTCTTTATAGTTGGAATTGTAGCATTAATGGAGCTTGGCTTTACAGTCAGAGACAAAAATAGAAACAATAAAACTTTAAAACTTACTAAAATATGTTACGAATAAGCTGCTGTAAAATATCAGGCATCTATAGAGCATGTTGTGGTGTGAAATAGTCTAAAGGCTTTATTGTCGCTTCTTGGATATGACCTACATAACTCACTCACAGCATCTCCACTCAGAAACAGTGCATCTTTCCAAATACAAGCTCCGAAACTTTTTCAGACCACATTCTGAAAGTGTTACAATCTTTATATATATCTCATATACATCTATCTCTTACTTTCACATCCCTAAAATGGAGTGAGATGATTCAGTAATGCAACATTTAATAGAAAAATGTGCTTTTGGTCATCTGGCTACAGCTGCCCAATTTGAATTCAATTCCCAAATCAATTTTTGGCAGGAAGAGATATGGTGGGGTTGGGGGGGAAGGAACAGAGGCAGGGAAACAGAAGAGGAAAAAGAGGTAGATTCATGAAATTGGAAGCTTAAATAAAATGTGCCTGCCTTTGAATTTTCATGCATTATTTATTAAATGTGATCATCTCTATCACATTTCAAAATACCTTGAGGAAAATTCAAACAAAATATTTTTAAATATTTGAATCCCTGGGCAAATTTTAAAACAACTATATTGATCCAAAATTCACATCAAGAAATGGCAGTTCTAGATAGCCTAATGGATTAAACAGAGCTCTGTGAGTTATGGTGCCTTTAGAAGTACTGAAGTCTGTGCCAATACTCACGATCCTGCACACCACCACCTCAGTCCATTCTCTTTTGTATTTGCATTCATGTTTTATGCACCTTTTTCAAACAACAGTATTTTCTTTCTCTGTGCAAATCAAGGTAAATTCTTTCTTTGAATACAACTGTGTGAAGCATTCTTAATCCAAAAGTGTTCAATACATCTTTCTGGTTTGTACTACTGAAGAAACATTTCCTGCTCCAACATTATTTAGAGACAATAAGCACTACCCAGTTCATTATTACGTCAAGGGACTGGTAATGTTACTAAGGTCAGAGAACACATACGAGGATAATATGGCTGAATTAACAGCTGGGGTATTTTTGCATTCGCAATCAAATAAGAACTGGCTGCAAATGCTTCAGGTCTACTAATGTTAAGTTGCAATAATTTTTGGTATTATAAGAATATTGGAATAACAACTGAATTCGATTCATTTCAAGATGCTGAAAAAGTAGGTTCTGATGAGAGCCATAATAATAACTCAAGGACGAGAGAAAATGACTCATGCTGTGACAGTAGAAAAGGTCAATATTTTTGGTAGGTAAAAAAAGAAATTAAATAGATTTGGTTACAGTGAGCAATCACATCAGAAATTCGGGTGCTCCTTAATCTAAAGCAGAACAAAGTATTATAAGAACCAGTAGCTGGAAGATGAACTTTGACCAATTCATTTATGAAATTAATCCAAATTCCCTCTTATAAACTGACCAAGTTCTGTTCCAATAAGGCTTGTTTCTGACACTGGCTCTATTGGAAAATATTAAACAATCCAGAAAAATCTATCTCTGGTAAACAATCCAGAAAAATCTGTCTCTACTAATGATCTTGCTCCAGCTCTGTTCTTCCCTTTTTAAAAGTCACCCTTTGCTTCCCTGCTAGTAGTGCTCTCCCGCACTATTCATCTAACTAACAATAAACTCTGCAATAAATGTATAATGTAACTCCAGAATTAACTCTTACTTGGCACTGTGCCAAATGCTATACATGAATTCCATTGAATTTATCTATTGAATGATCTCCTCAAAGATTGCAGGGTTTGGGCACATGACCTACCCTGAAACCCATGCACAATACTATTGCATCTGTGTCATGGTTTTTCTCCAAAGCTGATTCTAATCCAGTGGAGGTAACCATTTGAGATTTGTGTGAATCACTTTATTTTCCCCTTCTTTGCTACAGTGACTCCATTGTGATTTTCTAGTGGATTGCTCTCATCCCTTCCTTGATGAAATTATGCCATGCCGTACCATGCTGTTAGGCATGTTACCTCCACACACACATACTCTTTCACAGTCTTAGGACAAGGCCTATTCTTGCCCCCCTGTTTGAGCACATCAAGATCTTTGAGATATGTTTTCACCTTATGTGTAGTCTCTTTTCCTGCCCTGCCCAGCTCTGTCCTGTTATTCATCCCATGCTCAACATCATCGCTAGCTTTACTGCAAATTAAGGTTAAAAAAGCTTTCACTTGAACCAGAAGAGATTCTTTTTAACCTCTACCTTATTTTTCAGGGACCCTATTTTTCTTCCTTTTTATGAACAAAGAATCTTTGGCAGTTCATTGTCATTTTCTTAAGTCTATTCACTGACTTCTTGCAATCCTTACATTTTGGTCCCTTTAAAAGATAAGCACTCCTTACTGGACAGTCCATGCCCAGCTTTTTTTGCCCTGGATAATCTTTCCTACCCAGACATTTCCAGCTAATGTTCACATCTTTGGCTTGATACAATTCTGAACTTCCTCGGCATTTAGACTGCTGGGTGCCAAAGTTTTCGCCTCTGTATTTATGAAAGTTTGCTCTTTGAAGTCAGTAATCCTAGAATTTATCTTACATGACACAGTAGGGAATATGATCAAAGCTATTTTGGGTAGTGTAGCTATGTCAGTGTGATGTTCCACTTGAGCTAATATACTTTATGCTCTTAGCCAGAGCAAAGCATGTGGCAGTACAGCTGCAGATATTCAAATCAGCCCATTCAGAACTAATTTGCTTCTCCTTGCTGGCTAGATACTCTTGTGTAGACATAATTCTTAGTTACAGACCTATTTCTGCCTTTTATCTGAAGAGGTATTTTCTATAAATTTAAACAAGACTAACTTTTGATTACATATACAAGCTTTTTTTTCTACAGTCAGGTCTTCCATAGTGTGTTAATTATCAAACAAAAAATTAATGTAGATCACCTTTTGTCATTAACTCTGTGAATAAACGTGTTAGCTCTATACCGTCCTAGCACGGTTAGTAGTATCTGTTCACCTGCCATGCATATATTATTACAGAGAAACATCCTAGCAGTAGAATTGCAGAAAATCTTATGTGTATGTATATACCTGTGTCTAAGCAAGCCTTAGAGACTACAGCAGGCTCTGTGACCAACCAAAACCAAAAGGAGCTCTTTAGCTACCTTCTCCCAAAGTGACAGTAATCCAAAACAGCTTTATTTTTGCGGTCCCTTCCCATTTCTTTACAGCCTATCACGTTAGTAATTAACAGTGCTACCACATCACCTTTTGCCTTTAGTTCTGCTCTCCCTGGACAGCTCACATCATTGTTTTGATACTCCTGTTCCAATTGTATTTATTATACTTGATTTCACATTCCTGAATAAGCAGTTGAAGTTTCACCATGCTGCAAAGTATCTTTTTGAGAAACATACAGGAACCTCAGTTGTGTCTGTCTCATTCAATGTCATACCTGACCTTTCATCACCAACTGCATCATCTACCTGATCACTATTCTTGGTGGCAACGATTCTTCCTTACCATAATAGAGTTACAGAATAATTTAGGTCAGAAAGGACTTCTGGAAGTCTATAATTCAACCTCCTGCTCGAAGCAGTGCGAGCTTCAAAGTTATATCAATTTGATCAGGGCCATGTTCAGTTTTGCAAACCTCCAAATCTCTTGTCTATTCCCCTTGCCTCTGTGACTCCTTTCTCCCTTATCCCATCCCCACTCACCTGATTTTTCTCTTCCATGCAATAGAACCAGGCTTGAGAAATAATGTGTGTCCTCCCTGACCTTCTCCGCACTGTCTTCCCCTATCCTTTTCTCTTTCTTGACAGACTGGCAAAATTCTGCTGAAGGTCATCTAGGCTACAAGGTCTTGAAGTTTCAACCTCTCATCACTATCCTTGAAGGACTCCAGCAGTTTCTTTTGTAGTGAGATCGGAGGTGAGCAAAGGGAGATTTTTGTTCCTCAGAGGTTATTTCTCAGTGTCAGGTCTTTAACATGTAATTCTGTCCCTGGCAGGCAGCACAACACTGTCTGCTGGACCAGCTGAGCTGGGAGGCGCTCAGTTCTTAACAGGGAGTCCTCACTAGCAGAGATCATCTGCTCCACGTCTGTATTTATCTTTACTCTTCCTTTCAACTGCAGTCTATCTCATCTTCTCTTCTCTGTCATAGACTTTCACATATCACCCTCTTTGTTCATTGCTGAGACTCACAGCACCCCTGCTTAAGAGATATGCGCAGTAGACAAACATACACACACTTCAGAAGCATGTAATTGGCAGTCACTTGAGGGATTTTGCTCAGATTATTCATAATTAATTCCTCTCTTACAAAGAATACCTCAAAATCTTTTTTATCATTTATTTGAGGCAGTTTTTTGGTAAATTAAGCAGGTCGGCAGGTGATGGGTTTGATGGTGTTCTGCCAGTCCCCACTATTGCCAAAAAGCCTCACTGATTCTGCCATGGGATACAATACCAGGCACTTTTGTTTATACACATGAGTGTTATCACTGCTACAAAACAAAACAGCTGTAACAAAGGACCAGCAGCTCAACCCTCCCCAGAGAACTACCTAGCAGTACTGCCTATTACAAGCTCTTCCTAAGCAGTTAATTACTCAAGCAGGTGGATGAAGTGGACATGCCTTTTACTCAGTCTCATGTTTTAAAATTCAATTATCAAGATGTCCTCTTTGCTTTGTCATTTCATCTTTACACTACTTGCAGTAATCAAATTTCCTTGTTGCTTTTTGTTTCTATGGTATAAACATCACTACGTAACTCAATTTAAGTCACAAAA
The DNA here is from genome assembly GCF_000708025.1 of Charadrius vociferus. Classification (NCBI taxonomy): domain Eukaryota; kingdom Metazoa; phylum Chordata; class Aves; order Charadriiformes; family Charadriidae; genus Charadrius; species Charadrius vociferus. Next base: position 2,330,039 of record NW_009661371.1, read on the forward strand.
TACCTCATTAAATCCCATGCAGAAACTGTTAGTGAGAGGAGGCTTGTGTTACTAAACCCTCATTTTTATCTAATTATAATGATGGAACATACCACATTGTTTTAATAGGAAACATTCACAACTTGGCTTCACACCTTAACTGATTAGGGATCAGAATCCCTAGTTTTCAATTATGAAAACTAAGTTACAAGAAAGATACAAGGGATGAAAATGGTGGACACGGGAACGTTTTAGCTAGATATAGAAAAGTTCTGGAGGAAAAGTGGGGGACTTCAAATGTATCATTGATCAAGCATAATGTATGATATTCAGCAACAAAGTTCTATGTCGTTTCCTGCAACTCTGCTGCCAGAGAACGGAGCAGGCTGCTGAAACTTATCTTTACCCAGTGAATGTGTGATCAGTCAATAGCACAACATGCTCAGCTACTGTGACTGAAGCCAAAATTCAAAGCACAAAAGCTATATGACTGTGGAGTTCAGCTGAAAATTGAAAAAACACATGAACCTCTCAAAAAACCCACAACTCCCCTCCAAACGTCAAACAAACCCAAAAAACCCAACAGCCACTCAACAACCCACTCAACAAACCCCACACTTTTCCTAGTTACCGTAGCATTAACAGTTATTACGATCAGTTTGAAGACTAATTCTACCCAGCACTTGACCTCAGGTGAAGCGCTTACAAGACAGACAAGTAGAGAAATCCGTGTCTGAAAACATGATTATTCTGTGCATTCCATAAAAGCAGTAGCAAATCAGGCAGCAGACTGTAGTTTACATAAAAGTAGAACTGAGGAAACAGTAAGTGACCTTTCCCTTACAGACCTTCTCAGAGTTCTCTAGAAGTCACTCCAAAATAAGCATATAAAGCAAGGCTTGCATCAATCGCCATGAAGCATAGAGGAACCTCCCCTCCAAATTCTCTTCCCCTCTACCCCATGTTGGTTCTACTCTCTTTTCCAGGGTCTTGATTTCTCTTCTTTTAATGCTCCTTCCTGCTGGTTTACAGCCCCACACACCAGGGAACCAGCGCTCTGCTGCCAGTGACTCTTGTTATGGTACCAGGGAGGCACACATGTTGTCCATTTCTTCCAGGTGCGTTTTTTTGTTCAAGTCCCGCTGAAATCAGTGGAAGAAGTCTTGGGGTGTTGGATCAGAACCCCGTATTTTCAAATGTTTTGAAATTAAATGAACCCTACCGTTTGTAAAAAGTAGATGCTGGAAATGAGTCTACACCCAGCTAGACAGGGCTCGAGACAGGAATTTCTGAGGTCAACGCAAGCAAGCTTGACTTGCTACTTATTTCATTTGGTTAAGGCACCAGTAACATCATTTTAGAAATGCCTTTGAATTTCCCATTTGAAAGTTTTCAGTGAAACGTGGTAGGCATATATAAGTAACAGCAAGGTCCTCCTCCAGGTTGGGCTACTGAGGGGGCATGATCTCGCCCCACCAATTCTCAAATGTCATCCTCATGTAACAGTTACTGTTGGCTCACCAGCTTTCACAATCAACAGCTCAACTTCTATTTTCTAAGTTTTCTGAGAACTTTTCACAGGCAATTAACATACAGTTCTAGGGAAGGCAACCACGATTGTCTTAAATACTCTAAGCTTCAAAAAAGTGTTAAATGTAAGATTATTTTCAAGTGGATAAGGTGACATAGACATGGCTCAGTTTTACGTGTAACTTGTAGTAACTTTGTTTTGAACATAGTATTAAAGACATTTGATTTTTCTAATTGTAATGAGATTTTCAACTGATGTTTTGAATACCATGGTGGATCACTTCAGTCCTTTACCATGACATCTGCATTTTCAGCCATGTGCTTTGGCATCTAATGCTTCATCTGGCACAGGACTTGTTTAGGTCAGTCAAACATTTATACAGTAACAGGACAGCAATTTTGATATTTGTGACTATCATCAGCTAAAGTATTTAGTATTTTCTGCATTGCTCAAGTAACTCATACATATCAAGAAACAGAACCATTTCTCAATTCTAGCCTACCCTGATGCCTCTCTGTATTCCTTACAGATGCTCTTCAGCTACCTTTTATACATGTTAGAAGAAAAGCATCTGACATTTTATGAGGAATAGCCCTATCAGCAATGCAAAGTTCAAGTCTAAACCAGGAAGTTTTAGATCCTCAGTTTTCCTTTCCACAAGGCCCCTTTTCTTTTGTTTAGGCATCCACATTTTTGCCAACATTTGAAAAATGTTGTACGTATTTATGCTGGAATTTTCAAAGCCACCAAGAGGATTTGGATGCCAGACTGCAGCTCTTTTTAATGAGATCTGAATATCCAAATCCATACACAGAATGAATATACATTAAGCTTTGTATACGTGCTAGCGAACAGCTAGCAGCTATGCAACACCCAAAAATACTCAATTTGATTCCGCAACACCTTAGTTATTCGAACCAGATCATCTACAGGGAACTAAGCTACATACTGCCATAGTGAGTTGGTTCTGTTGTGCCAGATACCGAGAGCAAGAAGCTGCAAAGCCATTTCACTTGCAAAGTAAGCCAAATTCTAAATATAAACCTTCCACCACAGTATATTCAATTACAAAGTCACAACTGCCTCCTATTCCAATTAGTGTTTTACAGGATTTTAGGGAACACCACCCTCCATTCTCAGCCAACCAGTGCCAGTTCCCTCCCTGCAAAGATTCCTCTGTGTCCTTCACCCCCAGAGGGACAGTTTTCAAGGAATGATGTAGTCAGCACACACTGAGAGGAGGTCTAATCCCAACGGTCTCGCACGCCTATGACGGCCAGCTGGATTGCCAGTTGGCATTTGACTCCAGGAGATGTGGAATTATAAAGCCATACGGGCACAATCATGAGTCTGGTGCTATCTGGTTTTGTAGTCACATTTTTTGTCAGGGCAGCATTTTTTGGCTTATAGGTCTCCCAAAGAGAAGAGTTAAACATTGTTCTTCAGGAAGCAACATGTCACTCAAAGAAAACAAGTGACATATAGCACAGAGAATTGATGGCAGCCAAATACAAATGATAGTAGGAATCGGCAGTGCAACAGACAGCACAAGGGTTCATTTTTATTGGAACTATTTTTATCTAAAACTGCTTTAGGAACAATACCTGTCTTCAGCTGAAGATAAAATACAAACTAAATATGGAATTGTGTAAACAACTAGTGTTTTTAGCATCATTTTAGAAAATAGGTATATATATTTATAATCTGTAAATGATGGATTCCCTAAAACTATGAAGGTTTTTCCTCTTTGCACAGGAATCTGCTTGAACATCAATTTAATGATTACTACTGGTAGATGGAATTTTGATATCCATTTGGTAGTGATTTACACCAGTGTTTTCAAGGCTGCCAACAAGCAAATCCAGAAGGCAGGCAGCCAAGATTCCAGAAGAGACAACTGTCTTTTATTTTATAGCTTATGCATTTTGAGCTTAATATGATTTTCCACTAACAAGTTCTGTACCTTCTCCAAAGTGCTAAAACTGGTGTGCAGAATTGCAAAGTAACACAGCCTCTTCAAGGCAAGCTAATATTAAACTCATGGTAAATTATAGAAGTTATACTGTTTACTTAGGGGAAAAAAAACAGTAAGGTTAAAAGAACTACACATGATTTACTGCAGACACTTGTTTCAATGGTCACATTTTTAAGCTTTACTATACATGAAACAACGATGTACCAGCTAAGTGTTGTTTCCCATTTGATAAAGAATGAGCAAATACATTAGAGACAAGGAAAAGATTGCTGTTACATTTAAGAGGAGCACAAAGGATGCATTGGTTGTATCATGCACTTGATAAATAGGATGCAATTCATAGCAAATCTTTTCAGAAAGACATCAAAAACAAGCTGCATTTGAAGGAGCAAAAAGGGCACAAACAGAAACAGGGTTTTCTCACTTTTCAAGAACTATAGGAAGCGGGCACACGTTAGCATGTGTCCAAATCTTGTGCTAAATATGATGACTGAATACTTTCTAATGATTTCTAATGTAGATAGTATTCCATTCGCAGCAGCAGTATCAGTGAAGAAAAAGCTACTCATCCATTAGCCTAGAGTCTATACATGAAATAAGGTCCTAGCTACCACTTCCTAACCATCAATGTGAAAGATCAAACACAGTTTTGCTGTGTAAAGTATTTATTTTTCCACTGATCACCTATTGGAAAGGTGACCCCTATCAGGACAGCATGTGCTTATTGCTCCTCAGAGCAATAGCTACCACTTGACCATTACCACCAGAAACTAAAATCAGATTAGCTAAGTTGTTAACGATATAGAGAAGGCATTTCTGTATGCCATGTGCGCCTCCTGAAATTATAAATGCACAGAACTGAACACCACAAAGAACACCTCTCATTCTGTTAGAAATTACTTTGCAAGTTAAGACATATAAGTCAAAACTGAACAGGCTGTAGATAGCATTATCTTAACAGGTAGAGAACAATATTCATTCTGAAATAATGACCCTAAACTGATACTCCATGTTCAGATATGAACTGGGAATGACTCTTCTTCTTTGCATCCCTCTTCCTGGCACAGATTTTTGTGTGACTATAAAATTTACCATCCTGTCTCCTTTCTTAGTAACATTTGTCTCTCCTGATGAATTCCTGAGCTACGTCTCATTTCACACACCATGGCAGTACAAAAAAAAAATGCCAGCTTTAAAAGAAGCGCTCTTGCATAGCAGCATGGATCCTGTTGCATGATAGTACAGCGCAGGTGCAGCCTTAGAAACAGGATGTTATTCACAGACAGGTTATGAGCCCACAGGCTGCAAATCTTGACATGCATGACTGAGGAAACGACACAAGCCACTGCACACATGATGCTGACCCCACAAGAAGACTCAGTCTAACCGCACTGTATGCTTTTCCTCCACCTGTTATGACCTGTACAATATATACCTCTGTACACAGCCAACTTGTAACAGATTCCCAGGCACCAACTGGACCCTTCCCTATAACCCAGTTTTAATACGCACGATGCAAAAGACTTTTAAATATACACTGAAGAGAAACCAGAGTTACTCTAGATGTATTTTCTGTGTATTTTATTGATCTGATACAATATACAAGCATACACAGCAGTATAGGCATGTGTATGTGCCTGGATATATATACATACACAAAATGCCACATGTATGATACATACAACAAACAAGGCCAGATTTTCTGGTCTTGCAGAGATATGCCCAGGACAGGACCAAAGACCAGCGTGGAGGCATATAAGCCCTTCAGAAGTGTAATACTGCCTATTCTTACAGAAGCCTGGGGGCCAGGACAGATTCTGTAATAGGACAGAAAGACAATAGGTATCTATTTTAGGTCTAGTAATAGAGAAGATGGTTGCTTTTATCTTACCACTGGTTATTCTGTTTTCCAAGGGTGATCCGTTGTTACTCAGATAATCGTGACTCACTGACTTTACATCGGAAGATAAATGGAAGGTGCACAGAAACTGTTAAGTGGGATTCCACAGCAAAAAGATAGCTAATAAAGCCCACCAGGGAGCCACGGCAGATGATGTAATTGCACCAGGCCCAACAGGTTGTTGGGACGCAGAGGCTGAGGTGTGGGAAGTCTGGGCAAACACTTGATAAACAGCTCAATAGGAATCCTTGCTTTATTCTTTGCTCACCCCTAATCCTGTTGTAATTACACATCCATCTAGTACCCTCTTTAATACCACCACAGAAGCGGTCAGAAATCACCAGCATGCTAATAAAGTTTTCCCACAGTAAAGAATTACTACCATTTATTTGTTATTGACATATTTTATGAGGAAAACAGTAAAACTGGTCAAGTTGGTTATCACGCACCTGGCTGTACGATTTACATAGGAAACCACAGTTGTTGGGAGCTGAAATAGGAGAAGCCTCATGGCCTCACAGTGTATTCTGGGAAGAACAAGATGGATAGTTACCAAGTTTGTGGCTATTTGATATTTTAACATTTCCAGCTCATAAAAACAGAAATAGTATTGGTGATATAGCTCTGACAGGCATATTTTGCTTGTTCAACAATAACAAAATACATTTGAACCCATACTTTTTAACATAAACTACTGTCAGTCAGTAACCTAGACCTGAATTTCTTCCTCTGTTGCAAGTTCATGGCTTGGATCAATAAGACATGTTCCTATCATTTTCCCATCAGACATTACTGGAGAAACAGTAGGCGTCTGCATGGTAAGTAAAGAGAGAGAAGGAGAAAAACTGGGGGTCATGGTTGGTGGAGGATACCCAAGATTATGGATAAGGGGAGAACGAGGGTTAAATGCTTGCCCTGATATTATATTGGGCATTCGTGGTGGCACTGTCCTTATGCCAGGCTGAGCTACAGATGTTATCAAGGGAGGTGGGAAAACAAGAGATTTCTTCTCCTTAGGGAAGCTATGAATGTGTATGTTTTCATCTTTCAGTTTTGCAATATCATTAAACACTGAGGCAAGAGGCTGAAATCTGGGTTCCCAGCTGAGCACATAATCCCAATTATAACCAGCTCTGAGATCCTCATCAGAGGTGCCAAGAGTTGCAAGCGAATCATACCCAGAGTCCTGTCTATCTGCCATCAAGACGTATTCTCTTGTGAGGTCTGCCATTATGTCTTTCTCTTTTATTCCGATTTTCTTAAGTGTTTGAGATAATGTTTTATGTGTGTAGGCTGTGTCACAGGCTTCTTCTCTACCTTCTCCTTTAACGGCCTGCATGCTCTCCATGCTTTGCATGGTAGCCACGACATCCGTTTCTCCAGACTGGCAGGGGGGCCGATCAGACTCTCCTTGGGGCCCCCGA
>NW_009661371.1:2336911-2382641 GCF_000708025.1 Charadrius vociferus
CCTCCCCCTGCTTGGCATGGTAGCCACGACATCCGTTTCTCCAGACTGGCAGGAGAGCTGATCAGACTCTCTTGGGATCCCTGAATCTGGCACCCGTGAGCCGCACTCGCTCAGCGCCGAGCCGGCACTCTTTCTGCAAGGATGTTCATTGATCCTTTTGATTTCCTCATCCTCTGCAGTTTCTCCTTTGGCAGAACTGTGGCCACTGGAGTCTGAATGCCTATACAGGACACCACCATCCTTCCCTTCTCTGATGCCTGCTAGGCTCAGCCACTCTGCTATGGAACCCATGGGAAGCATACTGCTCTCAGTACTTTGGATCTGGCAGTTCTTATCTTCTCTGTCTGAATTCACATCAGTAGCTGAGGATGATACTGTTTCTTTTTTCACACAAGAGTTCACCAGGTCTTTCCGCTTATGTGTCAGAGTAAGTGCAATAAGACTGACCGCAAGCAGTAGGAACACTACCAAGGAGATCGAAATGCTCATGCTCAGGCTGTATGCTGACACTATGGGATAACTCTCAGGAGAATTGGAAACGTTTACCAAAACGGTGCATACTGTGAACTTTGACTCAATTTTGGGGCTATGAGCTCTTATCAACAATTCCAGGATGTCATCATTCCTTTTGCTGCCATTTTTCTTTCTGTGAACAGTCTGAGTCAAATAAATATTACCAGTGGTTTGATTCACAGAAAAGAATGGAGAAGTTTTTAGCAGGGAGTAATGAACAACTCCATCCAGTCCACCATCACTGTCTGATGCTGTCACTCTGCCAAGCAACTGGCCTGCTTTGTTCTTCTCAGGGAGATTAAAGAAATATTGATCTTGTGTAAACACCGGGTCAAATTCATCTCTCCCCTCAATATCTACCTGAACTGTAACAGTAGCCAGTGAGTCACCTTTGTCTTTTGCTTGGATTATGACACAGTACCTATTCTGACTTTCATAGTCAAACATTTGCTTTGTATGAATATCTCCTGTCAAAGGGTCAATGAAGAACATGTCATGGTCTCTAGGAGCTTCACGATGAGCCAAACATGAAGACTGGATGGAGTAGGTAAGGTGACCATAAGAGCCTTTATCAAAATCCAGTGCATTAACAGTGCACACAAAAGAAAAGGTAGGTAGATTTTCACTGACAACGCAGCTCAGGCTGGGAAACAAAAACAGGGGGGCGTAATCGTTTTCATCTAGGATGCTAACAAGAACAACAGAAAAAGCCACATTTTTTACATCAGTTCCTCCATCTGTGGCTTGGATGATCAAAGTGAATTTCATGGTATCCTCATAATCCAGCATTTTCATCAAATCCACTGATCCTGTTTTCCCATCCACGTGAAAATATCCCCTGTCATTTCCAGAGATGATAGTGTAAGTGATCTCTGCGTTGGTCCCTGCATCACAGTCACTTGCTGAAACTTCAGTAACGTAACTTCCGACAGGGATGCTTTCTTTGACATGAATATGATACTCTGGGCTGCTAAATACTGGAGGATTATCATTAACATCCAGCACAGTTATTAGCACAATAGCAGTTGAATTCAAGGAGGGCGTTCCACGATCAGAGGCAAGGAGGACCAAACGGTGAGAAGAAGCTATTTCCCTGTCGAGAACTTTGCTCAAAACGAGACTGCCAACAAGTTTGTAGGATGTTTCTGACTCCACGACACTTGTTTCCACGGAGAATAAATTCTCAGCATTGCCATCAATAATAGAGTATTCAACATATGTGTTTTCATGTGACCAATCATAGTCGATGGCTGAAAATGTGAGGACACTTTCTCCAACTGAAGCATCCTCACTTACGCTGAGATTGTACAGAACTCTTGTGAACTGAGGGGCATAGTTATTTACATCTTCTATGTGCACCTCTACGGAGGTAACTGCACTCAGAGTGGGACTGCCACCATCCATGGCTTCTATCAGGAGCTGAATAATGGAAATCTTTTCCAGCTGTGTCACTGGTCCCGTAGCAAACAATGAACCTGAAAATAAAACAGAATTAACGAAAGCCCACACTTCATACTAAGGCAAGTAAATGTGATTCCAAAAGCTGAATCTAATCAGTCATATTTTAAAATGACTCAACTGTAATGGCTGCACACCCCAAAGTAACTCTCTCACATCCAGAGAGTAATAGATCTACAGCTCAATGTCTGGATGGAGATCAGTGACGAGTGGTGTCCCTCAGGGGTCTGTACTGGGACTTCTTCATCAGTGACACAGACAGTGGGATAGAGTGCACCCTCAGCAAGTTTGCCAACACCACCAAGCTGAGTGGTGCAGCTGACACACCTAAGGGATGGGATGCCATCCAGAGGGACATGGCCAAGGTCAAGAAGTGGGCCTGTGTGAACCTCATGAGGTCCAACAAGGCCAACTGCACAGTTCTGCATCTGGGTCAGGACAACCCCCAGTATCAATACAGGCTGCGGGACGAAGGGACTGAGAGTAGCCCTGCTGTGAAGGACTTGGGGGTACTGGTGGATGAAAAGCTGGACATGAGCTGGCAATGTGTGCCTACAGCCCAGAAGACCAACCATATCCTGGGCTGCATCAAAAGAAGTGTGGGCAGCAGGTCGAGGGAGGTGATTCTGACCCACTACTCCACTCTGGCGAGAGCCCAACTCTGGAGACCTCAGCAAAGGAAAGACATGGCCCTGTTGGAGCAAGTCCAGAAGAGGGCCACAAAGATGATTAGAGGGATGGAACACCTCTCCTATGAGGACAGGCTGAGAGACTTGGCTCCAGGGGCACCTTATTGTGGCCTTTCAGTACTTGAAGGGGGCTTATAAAAAAGACAGGGACAGACTTTTTAGTAAAGCCTGCTGCAATAGGACAAGTGGTAATGGCTTTACACTAAAAGAGGGAAGATTTAGACTAGATATAAGGAAGGAATTTTTTTTACGATGAATGGTGAAACACTGGAACAGGTTGCCCAGAGAGGTGGTAGATGCCCCGTCCCTGGAAACGTCAGGTCAGGTCAGTCAGGGCTCTGAGCCACCTGATCTTGTTGAAGATGTCCTTGCTCACTGCAGGGTGGGTTGAACTAGATGACCTTTAAAGGTTCCTTCCAACCCAAACTATTCTATGATTCTAAGAAACCATAGCTAACACCTCAAAGCCAAGGCCTACCCACAGTGATGCAGTATCAAATACACATACTGCATTTAGACCAGCAGAAATTTCTCTTCCTAGCAACAGGCCGAACATGCAAACTGCATAAAATAAAAGGCAAAACAAAGCTAAGGAAATACAGGCTCCTTATTAGAGGTGGCTATGCTGTGTGAGTTCATTACTGAAGGTCATCAGTTCTCCTGTTTTGCTTGAAATCCAGTAACAGCATTACAGCCTTATTTGTTATTTAGAAAGGTTTGCCAATAAGTTATGTAAACATCTTTCATTCAAATTGCTTATGTAAACATGGGGGTTAGACTAGACCATCTTGAAAGGTCCCTTCCAACACAAACCATTCAATGACTCTCCATTCATAAACCATTTACTTCTACTTCACTCTTCACAGTCTATAGCTAAGCACCACAGAGGTAACACTGTATGACAACTTTCTGATCACAGCTGAAAACAGTCACTAGCCAAACATAAAGACAGGTTAGTGAATACAGAGTAACAAATGGGTAGAAAAGAAAACAGCTTTAACTGGGTGAGACACTTGTCTATTCCGAGTTTGTAGTTACTATCACTCAACAAACATTGCATTCAAAAATTTAGCTCCTGTAAACACTTGAGAACAACAAATAAGCAGTAAGAACTTGCTCACTGAACGATAGTTGCACACCATTTTGCAGTATCTAGTAATCTCTGAAGCTGGTATTCCCCAAAATCTTATTTACACATGCATACAAAAAGACAGACACACAGTTTTCCATCTTCCAGAGTGTTACAACATTAGATCAGAAAATTTAAATCAGTTTAAAAAATTTAAATCTTAGCAACTGAAGAAAATTATATACTTTAGAAAGAGCGTTCTCAATATAAAAAACTTTTACATTCCATTTAGGATTATAGGATAACATAAACCCTCTAAAGAAGCAATCTTAAAACCATACTGCCCAAGCTGTAGAGAAGCTCCACTACGATAGGTTCTACTTATACTGAAAAATAGCAAGTATGAACTTAAATTGAATGAAAAGTAATACATGAGCTGAAATGTTATGAATCAATGCAAAACGTACAGCAACTTTTCTATCAAATCACATCAGAGGAATGGAACCTATAGGATGTTGTGACTGGCTGCCTTGTGCATGGTTCAGGGACAAACTGAGAACTCCAGTCTTTGATGCGATCAGTTCTTCAGCAACAATAGCAGATTGAGTCAAAACATATGGTGGACTTTGGCCACCAAAGACTTTCAGAACTCAAGTGATCACTGGCAACAGGCGAGGAAGTGCAATAGGACTCTTCAATTTACACTGAAAAAGCTGAAATAATAAACCATGCTTACAGACTTACCATTCTTGTGATCAATGGAAAATCCCTCAGAGGAAGAGAGGATTTTGTAGGAAATCATTCCATTATGTTCCAAATCCCTGTCCACAGCAGAAACTGTCAGAACAGTGGCATCCATAGAAATGAGCTCTGGCAAGCTCACCTGACACACAAAGCAAAATTACTGTTTTGATAGAGCTTAATAAAAGATCTTGAACATTAAAAAAAAATTAAAAATGCATTTTGCTTCATTTCATCTTATTCGGAAAAAAACCAATCACGGTTCCCAGCTTCAGAAAAAGTTTCACCTACCTGTCTTCTTCTGGGACAAAACTATAGAGTTGAGATATTGAAAACAATGCATACAATACAGCCAAAATTTATAGTAAACTTTAAACAGTAGTAAAATCCACCTAGTTATAGTTCATTATGACAATGAGTTCAGTGAATCACTGAATCCCTTTTTCCAATAGTACACTAATAGAAGCAATACCTACAACGGACTGCAATGAACATTGGCTTTTCTCCCTGCTTTCAGAAACACCGTGATTTTCGTACATGAAATACAGTCTGCAGTCCCCATCTGGAGTATATGACTGACCACTAAAAAAGCCCAACACGTACCACGAGAATTCCAGCATCAGAGCACTTAATCATCACTGGATTATTCCTAGAATTTAGTTTTTCTAAAATGCTCCCTGTTTTCTTCATATAATCTAGGAAACCAAGAAAGTCCTTTCCACTTCTTAAGAGCTTCCATTATTTGAAGTCCAGATACAGTACTTTTGTGGCTAAAGTTTTCTTCCACCTTACAAATCCAATTTAAAATGAACAGTATGATATAGCAGCTACCTTTGTCATAATTTCAAGTGTGAGTTTAAATCATTTTAACAGAATTACTATACGCATATAATAGCCATATATATATGAGAAACTATATATGAAAAGCATAAATATGAAAGCTCTTGAAAGGACAATAAAAAGGCAAAAAATACAGGATGACGACTAGGGAATTACACGTATCGTTGACCGAAAAGCAGCAGTGTATTTTACTGTCCAAGCAATACATCAAAACATCAGGATCGTGGAGAGGGAAGCTCAGCTGTTTATGTTAGCACAGTCAATAGAGCTACACTGTTTTGTGTACCCTTCCTGTAAGGTCTACTCCAATCTACAAAAAAATCCCTAACACTTGCACAAGCAAGTACTTGCCTAAGCTGTTTTCCAAAATCAGACACATACGAGAGTTAAGAAAACCTAAGGCAAGGTCTAAAAATCACTTGAGCATTAATAGTGCAATTTTTTCCCCCAAAATTTAGAATTGTGAGTTTAAGTGGGCAATTTACACAAATCCTGACAACTCAGGCACCTGAAACTTTCACAGGTACCTACAGTCTCATAGTTATCTAAGTGACTAAACTGCTGCACCTGCACATGCTCGGAGGTTGAAACTTCTTTACTAAGCCAAATGTTTAGATTTCTTTCTTGACTAAATCTGTCTGAGATTATAAATGAAGCATTATTAAACCCAAGTCTTGGTGCCTCATATTTTTGACACTGAGCACATCCACCACACGTGAAAAGCACCAAGTCGAGCAAACAGCTCAGTTCACAGGATCACAGAATGGCTGAGGCTGGCAGGCACCTCCAGAGGTCATCTTGTCCAACCCTTCCTCAGAGTAGGGTCACCTAGAGCAGGGTGCCCATGACTGTGTATAGCTGACTTTTTAATATCTCCAGGGATGGACATTCCACAACCTCTCTGGGAAACATGTGCCAGTGCTCAGTCACTGCTAGAGTTTTAAAAAAAAGGTTTTCCTGATGTTTAAACAGAATTTCCTGTATTTCAGTTTGTGCCCACTGCCTCTTGTCCTGTCACTGGACACCACAGAGGAGAGTCTGTCTCTGCCTTCTTTACTTCCCCCACTAGTATTCACACACACTGGTAAGATCCTCCCTTTAGCCTTCTCTTTTCCAAGCTGAACAATCCATGCTCTAGGCTCTCTTGAGCCTCAGCCCAAGCCACACAGCCTAGCCCCACACAAACAAGTCCTAAGGAAACACCTCCTCTGGCAGCCTCACCTTTCCTGTCACAGCCTTATTGCAGGCTAACTTCACCTGGATCTTCAGGCTTTCTCTCTCTCCTATCCCTAGCCCTAACTCCAAGCCATTACATGTGATGAACCTTAGCCCAAGCCTCAGAGCCTTAGGGCTGATGACGTCAGGGCAAACCCCTTTCAGTAGCCGACCCTTGAGAACCTTGTACAATATCGTGCTTACTTCAGCAGCACAAATACTAAAACTGGAATGACAGACAGAAGAGTAGCATGGCCCCCGTGCAAGGATGACATGTAAATTTATGAAGTGTTCCATATTTTTTTAGGGATCTGGGGGTGCTGGTTGACAGCAGGCTCAATACGAGCCAGCAGTGTGCCCTGGCATCGAAGAGGGCAAACTGTATCCTGGGGTGCATCAAACACAGCATAACCAGCCGGTCAAAAGAGGTGATTCTCTCACTGTACTCAGTGTTGGTGCGGCCTCACCTTGAGTATTGTGTGCAGTTCTGGGCCCCACAATTTAGGATGGATCCTAAGGTCCTTGAATGTATCCAGAGGAGGGCAACAAAGCTGGTGAAAGGGCTGGAAGGCACATCCTGTGACAAGTGGCTAATGACTTTGGGCTTGTCTAGTTTGGAGAAAAGTAGGCTGAGGGGCGACCTCATTGCTCTCTACAGCTTCCTGAGGAGGGGAAGTAGAGAAGGAGGTACTGATCTCTTCTCCTTGGTATCCAGTGCCAGGACATGTGGGAATGGTCTAAAGCTGTGCCAGGGGAGGTTTAGACTGGACATTAGGAAGCATTTCTTTACAGAGAGGGTGGTCGAGCACTGGAACAGGCTTCCTAGACAGGTGGTCAATGCCCCAAGCCTGTCAGTGTTTAAGAGGCATTTGGACAATGCTCTTAATAACATGCTTTAACTTTTGGTCAGCCCTGTATTGGTCAGGCAGTTGGACTAGATGAGTGTTGTAGGTCCCTTCCAACTGAAATAGTCTAATCTATTTTATTTTATATATGTTCCAATTCCTTTAATCATCTTAGTGGCTCATAGTTGTCCATAGTCATTAAAACAGCTTTGTTTTCAAAAGATTGTTGGACAACTTGACTTCTACAACAGTCTAGCAGTTCAAATGCTAGTCCAGAAGTCCAGAAGCTGAGCTCTGTACCCTCTTCAGTCTAGCAGGGGACGTTGGGGAGGTCAAAACCCGTATCCCTCACTCCCGAGATGATTGCCATTGCTATAAGGCAGGGTTACACATTACAAACTACAGGTGCGTAACCTACCACAGGGTAGGTAGGGCATTTGCTACACCTCTGTGTAGCTGTGTAACTGAAAATGAAGAAATTCATGCCATAGTAACAGGGCCAGAATAAATGTACCAACTTGTTTACCATTCTCTCAGAAGAAGGAAGTTCTGAACACTGGACTCTGCTCCCTAACCTGCTTTGGATTATATATCCAGTAACTCCTAGTGATCAATGCATGGTGTCTGGAGCACAGCTAGCATTCACACCACTTTCCTTCTGAAGTCAGAAACCACAACCATGAAAACTGAACAATTCCCTCAGTCCTTTTAGCAGAATTCCTAGGAAGGGGCTGGGATTTCCCAGAAGAGCTCTGCTCTGTTTATGCTCAGTAACAGTTTGCAGAGACCTTCCTTGTCAGTGCTCAAATGCATTTTTAAAACAAATATAAACAAATACTCCTACCATTTATCGTCATATACAGAAAGACATCACGTTGTCCATTTGCCATGTTCCCACCTGATACGAATCCTGAGTAAACACTGGTGGGTTATCATTGACGTCCAAAACAAGGATGGTAAGTTCTACTTCTGTTTGATGTACAGAATCTGAAACTATGACTCTCAGTTTATACACAGCAGTTTCTTCAAAATCTAATGGTTCCACCACTGTGACTACACCGGTGTGCTGATCGATGGCAAATTTCATTCCAGGACTATCATCATAAATAAAACCAAACTGAAGTGCTGGCCTGGAGTCCGCGTCACTTGCTGACACACGTGTCACTATAAAACCAGGCAGGGCATCTGAAACAGTAATTCAGAATAAGTCATAGATAAAAGATGATGTTACAATTTCTGAAGATTTTGCTAATTTGTAATATTGAATCTTAGATATATGTAATCTTTCTGTATTAGCTTTTGGTGTATTTTGACTATGTGTTTTAGAGTAAGATCAATATCCAGAAATGCTACAGAAACAGTAGGGATTTCTTCAAACGTATCTGCTTTATCCCAATTTGAATTCGGGTTTTCTTTAGACTTTCCCAGATTCAGTGTAGCCATAACTGTTTTTTCACCAGCAACAGGAACTTCCATGGTTTTCCACAAGCATTTAGGTGACATGAAGTTATTGAGCAGTGGCACAAACTTCCACAAGAATATTTAACTGAGGCATCAGAGTCTCTTGGTCTGTGTAGAATGAGTGAATGCAATTCTGAAGCTTCTCCAAAGGAGAAGGCTGCTACAGAGAAATAAGACCTCCAGCTAGACCTACATAGCACAAAAATCTTAAGAGCTCAAGGTATGGTCCTATGAGATTGAGAAACTGGATACAGACAGCTTTGTCATGTGCCAAACTGACAGTACCAGGGATTGCAAAACGAACTTATTAGCGATCATCTAACAAAGCCTGGAGCTAACAAACTGGACCATTTTCCATTTGCATGCCTGGGGCATTAAGCCTCAAAAACGCTGTGCAATGTCCTAAAGCAAGGTCTTAAACAGAATACAAAAACCTAAATAAGTAGCCAGTAGTTTACAGCTGCTGTGTATCAATGACTCCCATACTTGTCATTACCAGTGAGAGCTAAATTTAGAAAAGGCTAAAAAAAATATCACTAGAAAGACAGCCTTGATATCTTTTGTTAACAGGAGTATTGGAATTTCAGCACCTAAATCTTTATAAATTTTCTGCTGTGTATCTTAGTGCATCATATGTATGATGCCTGTATTTGAAAATGCTGGGCTTAAGACTCAAAGTCTGCAAATGTTGAACTAATGTCACACAACATACCAGATGTATGCCGGGATGAGAACTCAGGAGGGTCCTGGGTCCTCCTCTTCATGATTATCAACTGTATCAAGCTATAGAGCATTTTAAAGCTTCATTCAAATTTACAGAAATTATTTCTTTCATCACAGTGAAGTTCAAAATGTCTCTTTTCTAGCAATGCTGGTTTTAACACCAAGTATTTTTATTGGAGAAAAGCAGAAATTGAAGACATCTGAAGAATATGACACTGGAGTCCAAAACGAACAGATTACAGATGTATTTCTGCAGAGTTTGTTTCCTCTTTCTGAATTGCCTATGGTTTTGTTCCAAACTATTCTTAAACACAATGTCTAAAGATTAAGAATAATGCCTCTGAGAACAAAAGCAGATCACAATTTACTTTGATATTTCAGTATTAATATGATCATAATGGATCATACATTTGTGTGATTTCAGTATTGATATGATCATAATGGATCATTTTTACTACAGTAGCTTCGTTACACAAATCACCAAAATCATTATCGTCCGACAAATCCCAATCTTAAAACTTAGCTGTACTATCACACTTACTTTCTGGGACCTCCACTTCCCCTACCGGTTGGATAACTGGAGCATTGTCGTTAACATCTAACACTTGTATCCTCACAATACATGTAGCAGAAAGTCTGGGGTTTCCTTTATCAGCAGCTTGTACAATCAACCTACAATTAAAGGAAGCAGTAATTGTCACTATTGGTCAGAAATCACAGAATGATCCACCAATGGAAAAGAAAAGTTACAAACGAAAAGATTAGCCCTTTCTGCTCCTCATTGCAACTCTTAAGTTACATCTTTCTTTGTGTAAGGTTGACTGTCTGGAGTTTTATTTTTTGTGTCTTGCAGGAAAAATGTCCAGGAGATTCTAGGTGGCAAAAACATAACAAAATCATACAAAGAAAAGGAAGTATCCATCTGGGTTCATTTCACCCAATTTCATACCAAGTGTAGGTTAAACCAGCTAGCAAGACTCTTTCAAATAAGACACGTTTCTCCAGTTGGTAATTCAGAGCAGGAATTAAAACTTAAGTACTAAATTGTCCTTTGGAGGAACCTGACTCTCCTCATTGTTTATAAAGGGACAACAAGAATGTGAAAATTGGGTAATATGAAAACATCCAAAGTAATATTCAACCAAAATGTATGCAGACATTTTCAGAACGGTGTGCAGAATACATGCATCATTTGACAATGGCAAAGTTCCCACTGATTTTAGTGGGACCAGAATCTCACTGTCAGATGAAGAGAGTTTCCCTGTACGCTTCCATTTTACACCTGCATAAGGATGGATAATAGATTCTGTTAACAACCTTTTAATTTCCACAAACAATGTAGCAAAGAAAACAGTAAGCAACGGCCCGATGAACAGGGATAATAGGATCTTTACTCTCTACGGGAACTAGTTTCTGAACAATATAGAGCAAGTGACAAATGTAAGCAAAGTTTATTTGGAAGACTTCACCCCTCCCCAATATTAAAAGTTACCAAAAGGGAATTCAAAATTAAATCTAACTCAACAGATGCCCCCAAAAAAGGAAGAGACAAAAAAAGAAAACATCAAGGAAAGGGTAAAAAGTCGGAGCCTGACGTCTCAACTAAACGTTTTGTGTACTAACAACTGTTTGCACGTCGCACCATATTTTCTGGGTCTCCTGCAGATCTTCTAAATGCTTTATTTGTCCCTTTTTCTAAGCCGCGGTTTCTGTTTAAAGTGTCAAATAGATATTACTTCCCAAATGTTCACATGACAATATGGAATACCGAGTTTGTAACTCGAGCTGTGGGTTGCAGCACTTCCATTCCTGAACCACATCAACTCTGCTCTGGGTGTCCTTGTGGTTTCTGTTGCCGACAGAACACATAACTTGAATTGCAGGCCAGTACTCAATCAGTGACCATGTATAATTCCATATAGAAAGTGTATTTTTTCTAGAATGAATATTGGTAAGGTATACATATGGAAATATTTTACTAAAAATAATCACTTTCTAAGGTTTCAGGAAAAAACTCTCACAGAAACATTTCAGCCAAGGCATTAAAATTAAGGTTCTGTCAACACTTTCATTATAACTCCTACTATAAGGGACTTAGAACTTAGAAGAAAATGTTCAATTTAGATAAAATAAACAACTCCTTGCAAATTTGAAAGAACCAATGGTAACATTTTGAAATTAAACAGGAAAATAGTTTTGAAAGCCTCTTGTGCTAGTCACTTTTCACCTAACAATGTACAGATTAATAGCGTATTAATAGAGAGAAGGAATACGAAGCTTTAGATTCCTCAAACAAACGGTCAATTTAAAAGGCTAGAATTCCAACATAAATACTGAAATAAATTAGTCTCCAAGTTAAAGACAAATACGAGAATTATTATGCTTACATGTTCAATGCTTCATCAATAGTAAACATCCTTCCTTTGAAGGATTTATTCCAGGCATTCTTTTAAAGCACTAGTTACAAATAAAATGTATTATGATATTTAAATGTCTGAAAATCAGAACTGATGTTTTTGATTCAGTGAAAAACTGAAAAATAAACTCCAAATGAAGTGTTCTGTATATTAAGTTAAAACAAAGTGTTTCCTTTAGGACACTATTATCAAATTACATTGATATTTAAAAAAAAAAATACCATATTCTGTTGATCTTTCTGATGTGGTTTTCTAAGAGTTGTTCTGGTTCATAAGAATTCTGATTGGTTGTTTAAAACTTTGAGGCCCCAGAGGACTGGAAAAGTTGCAAATACTTTAACTGATGCCATAACCATGGGGGGGGGGGGGAGCTGACACATACACAGAAATCTACTTTTTGTACAGATTGCAACACATAAAAAGGGAGTATTAACGAATCTGCATACTCATATTTTCTCTTCAAGGTATGATTTATTTGCTTTGTAATTCCAATTATG
This sequence comes from Charadrius vociferus, assembly GCF_000708025.1. Taxonomy (NCBI): domain Eukaryota; kingdom Metazoa; phylum Chordata; class Aves; order Charadriiformes; family Charadriidae; genus Charadrius; species Charadrius vociferus. The sequence goes on from NW_009661371.1 coordinate 2,349,380, forward strand.
GCATGACCTGTAAAGAAAAACCGTCATGTCCACTTGATCATATTTACCCACAGTTTCTTGGAAAAAAGGAAGAAATTAATACTTGATACAAGACATCTTATAGATGGGAACAGTTTATAGAAGCATCTTTATCAGACTATGGAGAAGAAAATTTGGACTATATTCTAATTAAAGAACAGAACGTGTCCCTATTTCTTGGATTTGGTTTGAGTGCTTTCTCTGTGTCTTTACATATTTACAAAAAATGGTTCCAGAGAGGGAATGGCTGTACCATTCCTAAACTAAAATTCAGCAACTGTCATCATTCCTATAGCGAATCATCACACTCACTTATACCAATAAGTGTTGCTCTTGATGAAACAGGACTATATTTCTTCTCCCAAATTTCAGAAGTACACAAGAATCAATGGTATAAATTGGCAGCTTTAGTGCTGTTCTCAATGCTGTCTGGCTTGCACCCAGGCTCTGTGGGTAATGGATATCAACAGAAAACTATAAAACACGTAACATGAGCAATCTCAAGTTACAGTCAACAAAAAGAATAGATTTTTATAAGAACCTTGCATACAAACCTGTAAGATGAAGTGTTTTCATGATCTAGGACTGTATTAGTTGCTAAAACCCCTCGTGCTGAATCAATTAGAAATGTTGCATTTTCATTACCAGATAAAATTGAGTATTCAGTTTCTCCATTCAGCCCACTGTCGAGGTCAGTTGCAAATACCTGTTTGGGAGGACAACTGAGGCTTAATTCAAAATGGCAGAATGCAATTTCAGAAAGAAAAACCTTATACTACAGTTTCTGGTTACTTTCCTTTCGACTGCACAGATTTAAGCAAATAATCATATTGGTCCCCAACATGAGTGTCACGTGAGGTCACAAAATGTGCTCACAAATTGCAACAGGATGCACGTGAATTCTTTCCCCGAGTAATCTGAAGTTCAGCTACATAAAGAGCTAGGGCCGAATGTAATCATTTTACTCTGCTTAAATTACTATAAGGTTGCTGTTAGAATGCTCTCTCTGTTTAGTGCATAAAAATTCACTTTCTCAGGGGTCCAGGACTGGACTATACAAATAGACAAAGGATAACATAATTAAATTATTAAGTTTTCAGAGCTTTCATGGAATAATTCATTAATTACTTTTTAAAATATGAAGCTGAAAATGTAGAAAGGGCAGAGGCAAGCTATAAAACCAACAGAATAAATAACATTCAACGGCAGTGAACAGGTTTCTGAAAGACTCCTCTGGCTCTTTGAAGAGTCGTCTTTGTACTTTTCTGGTTGCTGAACAAGCATTATAATGGGTACAGGATCCAAACCATAGCAGAGGCAACCAGTCAGACTGAATAAAGGAAACATAATAGAATGTATTCTGTCATAAAATTTTGACTACACATCTGGGTTGACTGCCTTTTGATTTTTCTCCATTCCTGGACATATGTTTCTCTAAATACAATGTCCATCAGTTTCTAATCACTTTGCCCTGGAGGCATTTGTAGCTTTCCATTTATTTATTCTCTCGAGGAGGAATATCTTTAGTACCTAACATGACCCTCACTGTGACCTGACTTGCAATGCAAGAACATGTACTGAGGAAATTACGAGTTCTTCTAGTCCAACTGATGTCTTCTTTTGCTCAAACACAGCCAGCTGGAAACACTTTCAGAGAATGGATCCATTCAGAGGAAGAAGTGTTTGCACATTTAAATTGAGACAAGCTGCTCTTTAGGCATCAGATTTTAAATTGAACACTTGGGTTTGACTCTACTAGTCTGATGAGTTGAAAGTATTCTTTTTATTGCTATAGCCCTTTCAGTAGATGCATTAATGCAAGACCCAGCCTATATTGTAACCAGAACCACAGCTTTGAATGGTATTTTTCAACTACTTGAAGAGAGAAACAGAAAATTAAAAAAAAAAAAAAAAAGAAAAAAGAATTTGAAGTCCAGCTGCACAACTACTAAGAACACCGAATTCTCTTTCAGCTTAACAGACCTGAATGAAAAATCTGAAATGTGGTCTAGAAAGAAATCATTGAATGTTTCAGATATCCAAGCAAAGTAGTAGCAACATCAAGAACCCCACTCTCAGTTTTTAAGTTACAGTGATCCAAAAGAGACATAGGTAGGACTGTAGTCATGAAGAGATCAAACAAACTTCTCTAACTACAGCACTGGGCTTGGGAAGATATATTTCCACTTACCTGTACAATGTCTGTTTTAGGACTTTGGCTTTCCCACACTGATGCTTTGTAATAGTTTTGCTCAAATTTAGGTACATTGTCATTCACATCTTGAATCAAAACCATCACTTCACAGAATGCTGAATCTAAGCTATTTGCAGCCAAAATTGAAAGATGTATTTTATTCTTAACTTCATAATCAAGAGACTTTGGCTTTTTTACTGTGATAGCACCTGGTGTATTAAAATAAAAATAAGATTAAAAAAAATAATCAAGATGGGGCTTATGTAGTCAGGTAAAAACACCCACAAATGCAGTTATGAAATCCCTAATGTTTGTGGTCTCCTTCACTGAACACACAACAGAATTGCACCATGTCTTTCCTCTACCTAACATCACCCCCTGCATGCTAGTTATTGTATAAATCTCAGACAGTTGAGTTTTTACTGATTAACTGCCACGCTGGCAACATCCTAAATCAAAGCAGATTTACTTGTAGAGGGATAGAAAGGAAGAAAGTGGCTGCATGCCCTGTGCTCCTTGACATGCGGCAATAAGCCAGCTGTGTTTGAAGAGACTCTTGCCCCTCATCTGGGAGTGGCTACATCTAGTTCTCCATCTGTGTCCAAATTGGGCAACAGCTGTATCAATGTCTGTGTCCAACAGACATACAGGTAAAACACTGGCTCCTTCCGATGCAGTGAGCACATCCCAAATCCCCCCCTTCTATCAAAAAGGATCAGCTAAAATTATTGAGACAACAAGCGCAACTAGACATCGCCACATTCAACCCGAAATGCCCTTGGAAATACATGGTCATTGTTTCAATGTTCTAGGTAATATACTAATATAATCAAAATTCTTCATTACATCTAAACATCAAACATAGTTCATTTGCATGTTAATTTCACTAGAATTCAAATTCAGTTTTGCATGGATTTTTCAGTAATGATGCCATGAATATTTATATCCCAAACCTGTGATAGCATAAGAACCTATCTATTGTGGCTCTCCAAGCTAGTGCTTCTTAGCTTTTATTTTCTAAGATAAGCAGCAATGATTGGCTACTGTTTATGGATCTGTCCAGTGTTCAAGAATTGCTTCTTGAACATAAAGATTTCAAAGCTGGCAGGTGGTCTCTCTTCAGCACAACACTAAAAAATCATCATATTCTCTATACAGAAAAAGCAAAATAGACAGTGGCAGAAGGAATACACGAGATGACAGAGTGTAACTGAAAGACTCTAATGTAGGACGGAGCAAATAATCAAGTTTGAGGTACACCACCTAGAAGGAATAAGTGAAAGAACCAGGGTTGCTCATTCAAGAGAAGTGCACACGAAGGAGGAACGGGGTAACAGTCTTCAAATACATAAATAGCTTTTTTGCCTTTGTCTTATGTCTAGTGTTACTAGGTTAAGAAGTAATAAGTTTAAATTGTTTCAACACGCATTCAAATAAAGATGAATAAAAACCTTCCAAATGCCAAGACTTGTACAGGCTATTGAGAAGGTTTGCAGAATCACTATCACTGGAGGTTTTTAAAAACATGACAGACAAACTTCTGTCTATTTAGGCACAGCTGATTCCCCTTCTGTGTCAAACAACAGACTAGCTCATGTCTTTGGGTAACTTCCTATATACTTGCCCTGGTTTGAGCGACACAGGACTAATTTCTCTTCTAATGCTCGGGAAAACTGCACTTTTAGAAGACACTAGTGTCTGTATTTTTGAAAATACGTACTTCACAGCCAGCTATAGCATGTGGGTTTCAAGGTCTCAGTGTTTTTGAGCTCACCAGGTGTAGGGATGAGAAAGAGCGAGAGCCAGGCTCTTGGGCCAAGCTGGCCAATGGGGTTATTTCATACCATGAACATCACAGTCAATATAAATTAGAAAGTTTGCCAAGAAGTGCTCTCTCCCTTAATGGTTGCAATCCAGAACTTCTTGCTGGTGCCATACCCCTGAGACCTTCCCTTCCTCCCGAATCTGTAGCTCACAGTGTCCGACATTTGCTGCCCACTGCTGGGCTGCTGATAGAATTGGTTGAGTATAATGCTCGTATATTTTATATTGCTATCAGGATTGATATTGGTTCTTTAGTGTTATTAATATTAATTATCTAGTCTTATTCTATTAAATCTGTTTAGATTTCAACCCCCTTGTTTCCTTATTTTTCCCCTATTCCCCTTCCCAGGTGAGGAGAGGTCCTCAGGTGAGAGAGTAATTGTCTAAATGACAATAAATTGTTGTGCATGACTCAAATCGTAACAATACTTTATGTGATTCTGCAATATAATAAATCCCCCAGGACAGGAGAAAGTCTTCTCCAAAATGGGGTTAACTAACATCAGTGCTTGAAAAGACAAGTAGAGCACACCTTTGGCTGTTTAGAATACCTAAGATAGAAAGGGCATCAATATAGCTCAAAATACTTCTGAAAACAACAGGTAGAAACAACGGGTAGAGAGTTACTGGTACAAAAATTAATGCTGAGATAACAACTGCTCTTAAAAAGTCCTGAAAGGCTGCACTTCAATTAATGTTTAGTAAGAAATAGAAGAAAGGAAACAGAAGAAACCACAATGGCTCAAGTATCTCTAAAGATGACTTTTGACATCCACTGCTATAGAAATTCTGTAACCATTTGTGAAGAGAGTGCTTATGAGACTCTTAAAAACATCATGTAACCATTTTTCATACTGGCATGATAAAAAAAAAAAAGTAAAATCCCATTTGATTTTTTTTTTCTCTTGTTTTGGAGGTGATATCAGAGAAGGTTTGTTTTCTTGGGGATAAACATGTTGGTCTCTAAGATGTTCTTTAAGATTAATCTTTCTAGCTTTATTTCAGCGAAATAAGGAGGACTCAGAAATCAAATGTATTCACTTTAAGTGCCCCTCATCTAAAAAAAATTATTTTAACTGTCCATCAGCAAACACGATAGCTTTACAGGAGTACACCACTTGATACCTGGAGCCATCAGAATAATCAGAAATTAAAGCCTCGGAACTCAGAAAGAAAGCCATTTGTCAAAAGTACAACCTATTTACGCTATTTCTGTGTAAATAGACCGCTTATGCTGTCTGTGCCATCCCAAAAAGACTCCAGCTATTCAGAAGGCAAACTCTTCTGTTGCAGATGTTTAGGAGCTGAGGAGCAACCAGAGTAACTACGCTTTCTCACACGCCCTAGGTGAGAGCACATAAATGCACATGGGGAACCCGCCACTCTCCTGCCATCAGAAGCTCCTGACTGAAGAGCAGGTAAAAGCAGGCCTGCTGCAGAACGCAAACACAATTGCCAAAAAAATACACAAACATGACTTTCAGACTTGTCAAGGTTTGCCTGAAAGGAAAGAGCATTAAACTCAACAAGGATCTAATGCTTCCTATATTAGGAGTATTGTGAAGGATTATGTTTATTAAGTTTTTGGTCAACTTTATGATGAGAAACAAGACAGAGTCTCAGCTTGTGTCACAAAGCAGTAGTTTATGAACTCCCAACAACTGGTGATCATTAGTTACTCAGAACTGAGTGTTTTAAACAGGGATACTGGTGTTCAATTTCTTTTCATGGCAATTTTCCAATAGTGCAGGTATCTCCACATCCCTGGTTTTACTAATGATTTATTCACTGTAACAGAAGAGTAATATTCTAAGTAATACTTGCTATATTTTAGAGACCACACTCTTTAAGATACACACAGACACTTGGAAAAAAAAAATATTATAGATATGTACCTGTAATGGGGTGTATGGAGAACATGCTTTCCTTGTCACTGAAGATGCTGTATTTTATATTTTCTCCTGTAAATTTGCGTTCATAAGCTTCTACAGTTAGAAGTGATGTACCTACGGAAGCAATAAGATATTTTCATCGTGTCCACTTTAGAAGGCTTTATTCTGATTTTATATTACTGTGATTAGTAGCAGATCATAGAATCATAGAATGGTTTAGGTTGGAAAGGACCTTGAAGATCATTGAGTTCCAACCTCCCTGCCGTAGGCAGGGACACCTCCCACTAGACCAGGTTGCCCAAGGCCACATCCAGCCTGGCCTTGAACACCTCCAGGGATGGGGCCTCAACAACTTCTCTGGGCAACCTGGGCCAGTGCCTTACCACCCTTAGAGTGAAAAACTTCTTCCTAATGTTTAATCTAAACCTGCCCTCTTCCAGTTTAAAGCCATTCCCTCTCGACCTATCACTATATGCTCTAGTAAAAAGTCCTTCCCCAGCTCTCCTGTAGGCCCCCTTTAGGTACTGGAAGGCTGCAATAAGATCTCCCCAGAGTCTTCTCTTCTCCAGGCTGAACAGCCACAACTCTTTCAGCCTCTCCTCATAGGAGAGGTGCTCCAGCCTTCCAATCATCCTCGTGGCTCTCCTCTAGACACGCTCCAGCAGGTCCGTGCCCTTCTTATGTTGGGGACTCCAGAGCTGGATGCAGTATTCCAGGTGGGGTCTCACGAGAGTGGAGTAGAGGGGCAGAATCACCTCCTTTGACCTGCTGTGTACGCTTCTTTTGATGCAGCCCAGGCTGTGGTTGGCCTTCTGGGCTGCAATTGCACATTGCTGGCTCATGTTGAGCTTCTTGTCGATCAGCACACCCAGGTCCTTCTCCTCAGGGCTGCTCTCCAGCCATTCCACACCGAGCCTGTGTTTGTGCTTGGGATTGCCGCGACCCAGATGTAGGACCTTGCACTTGGCCTTGTTGAACTGCATGAGGTTGGCTTGGGCCCAGCTCTCCAACCTGTCCACGTCCCTCTGGATGGCATCCCTCCCCTCCAGTGTGTCTGCCTCACCAAACAGCTTGGTATCGTTGGCAAACTTGCTGAGGGTGCACTCAACCCCCCTGTCCATGTCCACGACAAAGATGTTGAACGGTACAGGTCCCAGTACCGACCCCTGAGGAACGCCACTCGTCACAGCGAAACACTTATATACTAGGCTGGGTGATTATTCATGAATTCAAATAATGACAATAAAGACAATAAAAACAACTCCTCCATCAATTTCATTGACACTACAACTTCATAGTCAAGGCACTGTCTATCCCTCCTTGCCCAGTAAATTACTCATCTGACCACAACTTCATCACCTGTCTAAATAAAATGAGTTTTAAGTAAAATGATGAGTTTTAACTTTTCCTAATTGCAAACTCCCACGTACCACTGGAATTAACTCTTACCTGAAGTCATATGTATTCCTTTTATTCAGGTTATGCTGTCTTTGGTCATTTAAATCTCACCTTTTCATGAATTCTTTTAAGGCAAACAGTCCTTTTTTTGTGCATCATAGGAATGCACATTACCCCTGAATCACCATTAAGAGTTTATTTTTCCTTCATTTATCTGAACTCAATTTGGATTTTTGCACAATATTTTAAATGAAATATTCTTAAAAAAATTTTAATTAGCCATCTTATGACAGAGAGAACGAAAAGATGAAACTACATGCATAGCTACGTGTCAACTCAAGCAGAATCTAAATTCAATTAAAAGAGCAATGATTTAATATAGAACACAAGAAATATGAAATAAAAATCCTGTTTGAAATAGGATTAGAGGAAAAACGTGGATATGAATACATTATCCGGCTCAGAATCATCACGTTTAACAAAAATGTAGCAAGTTTAAAAAGCATTATCAAGATTTCCAAATAATTATCCTTTTCAAGTGAGTTACAGCATTATTTAGTATATATGGTAATTGATTTTAATTGATTTTAATTATTTAATTTAATTGTAATTGATTCCATGCAACTGTGATGGAATGATGTTACTGTGCAACCTGAACTCTTCCAAGCAGCATTACAGGCAACTAGCTAATTTATTACATTACAAAGGGCATGCTGTTCATACTCAGCGTCCTGGATGTTAGAGGAAAGGACTTTATCTTTAGTGTAAACATGAGAGGAAATGTTCCTCTTAATTCTAGCTGCTACCTTTTTTATTTTAGCGTTGTTACTTATTAATTTTTAAAATGAGGAATTTTTCAGTGGTTTGTAATTTGCTCCTAAAATCTGACTGTCAAAATCAAAAATATGCTGATTTTGACAGATAATTTTCTGTACAAGTCAATATATTTATCAGATATTTACTAGAAAAGTTCTGGAAGCAATATCCAACCATCCAACAGGTAAAGACTGATACGAATGTTGCACTGATTTTTTTTTTTTAGGAACTAAAATAGGGGGTTGTAGGTTGAATTTTCATTGCTGGGCAACTTTGATTTACCACAGAAGCCTGCAAGGACAATCATTCATAGCATCCTCAGAGCAGAGCTAAAGATAAGAAAAAAATTCAAGGTCCACAGAATGTCACTATTTATCTTCTAATGCTGTCAGAAGACTTTTTGTTTGTTTGCTTGTGTGTTTAAGAAAAACTACCAAAAGTAAAGGAAGAAGCAGCACTTCTCCTTGAATCCCTGTTTTTCAGGGATTAGGTTAATAAATTGATGCTCTGGGTCCTCAAACCCTAATCCTTTAAGTTTCCTATTTTTCATATTTTCATGACTTGTTTTCAAAATTGTTTACAACTTCTTTTTGGCAGAAAACAAATTTCTTGTTTCTGATAACCTTTCACAGAAAATGACTCCTTCAAACAGCACATTTTTATGGTTCATTGTCAAAAAAACATGACCAAACTCCGAGGTCTGTTGTGACACAAAGAGGCCCTATACAGGTAAACAGCAAAAGACAGTACCTGTCCACTGGAGCTTGCAATTTCAAGTACACGATTCAAATACTGCTTCAAGCAGAGGTCATAACAGGTAACATAAAGTGGAGAATATTAGGAGAAAGGTAGCTTTCTGGCTGCAAAGTACACTGAAACAGCGTGGTGAGGATGAGATCAGCACTGAAGCTATTGCAAGGAAGGAGGGAGAACAGGATCATAGCAGAAAGCAGTCAGATTGGCTTGAAATGCTATGCAATGAATTTATGGATCAGTTAAGAATATTAAAGGAAGCGAAGAGTGATTTAAAATTATTGTATTCAGGGTTTTTTTTTTCAGTTCAATCAGACAACCTGATTGTATTTGGAAATATCTCAAGTGCTTTACATAGCCTTTACGTTACGCCTACTGACTTGAAACTCAAGTATGGCAGGGTGGACAGTATTTGCCTACCTGGCAAAATAGACTCAAAAACTTTTGTTGTACTCTGTGTTTGGACATAACATACACACCTGAAATGAGCTACTGTATAATTTATTGTTTTTCTTCTCTCTTCTGTACTCATTATAGTAGTCTCTTTTTCCCTCCTTTGTCATCTAACTCAGGTTCATCCTTGCCATTATTTCTTGAGATCTCTTAATCGCTAATGAAAGAAAAAGCTAACTGAGCATGAAGAGTAAGAGATGACTTACAGAATAAGAGGCGACATATTTTGTATCTATTAGAAAAAAAGGAGAAGTCAACAAGTTTTACTGGTGAATCTGTTTCCATTGAAGTGCTATGCAAACAACCATTCCAGTGAAAGCCTGGTGAATAATAAAGGTTTCTTATTCTCTGGAGTCTGCAGTGACTTGGTTATTTATTGACTGGCTTCTAAGCGCCTGTTGTAATGCAGTTTATAATATTTAAAGACATTAAATATTTAATATTAAACAAAAAGTGGAAGAATGGGGTTTTCTGAAGGTCATTAAACTTGGAGGTCAAACACTTAAAGAAAATATGACCAAAAGGACCAATTCCTGAGGCACTCACCCAGTTGACAAGTTTAGACTAAATGAAAACTAAGGACCCTTGGCTTTGGCTTTCATTGTTTATACTATTCAGATTTTTTTATTCTTTTAAAAATAAACTTAGAGTTTTCCCACTCTATTAGTTAAGGTAGAAATAAAATTAGGAGGAAAAGCCACATTTATTAATACCAGTTCTACAAATAATCAGTATGTAATATAAATCTCCTCTGGACTGAATACACTGGTACCATTCATACTTGTAGGAATCCCAGGATCACATATATCCTGTAAGCTAACTTCTAAGAGAGTTTTAATTACAATCATGCTATTTTCCCACTGAAATGTAAAATATTTGATATTTACTTATGCTCATATAAATAAGAAAATACCACAAACAGAGCCAAAACAGTATTACTATTTGGTAAAATCTCTCATGCTCTTAAAATAATTTGATCTTCTTAGCAAATAGACTTTTATTAAATATACAGACTAAAATTTTGGGATGAAACCCTCCTGTTTACCCTGAAGCTTTGCTAAATTTCCTTTAATCAAAAATTAAAATTGACTCTTACTTATATTTTCAATAGATTGAACGGGAGAACAAACTGACTATGGCGCTCTTGCCTCAGTTCTTTGGGGCCTTTCCATAATTTCAGGCTGGATTGTCTAGCCTGACCCATGAACACTTAGGAAAATTTAGGATTAGATTAACTTGTCTACTGCCATAAAGGTCTGAATTTTATTTTCTTTCTTTAAACTGATACTTGTTTCCTAACAAAATCTATCTTCCCTCATTATTTTCTCTTAACTAGAAAGAAATTCTAATGCAGGATTAATGCAGGTTAAGCCCATCTCTCCTGAAGAGACTGAAACCCCAGGGCCTTGACATTACTGCCCTGGGAAGCCCGACAAACAGGTTCTTTCTGAAAATACAACACTGATGCAGCAAAGGAGAGACAAAATTTGAGACCCCAGGGCTCGCCTCTGGAAACACCCTGGTCTCTCTGCTTTCCAGACACCTATGATGGAGGGCCCCCATACATCACCACAACCGACTCTCAATGGGTAGATTAATGAAAAAAAAAAACCAAAACAGAAAATGAGTGATTAACACACACTGCGGTGACATCCAAACTCTATCTTCTGGAAGCAGCAATTCCCCCAGGGCAGACTCTTCTTTGCAAAATGACACACGATTAATTACTGTACAGCATTGACACTAGTAAAACAAGGTTTGGAGGCCTTGGGGTATCTGTGACTCTTTTACAGAAAAATTCAATTTTAGGGTGTCCATAATGACTTGTAAATCCTGGTGAAACTCAAGGAATAAAATGTATTTCTTAAATGTCAGGACAAATGTGTTTAGGGATTTTTTTTTTTTTCATTTCTAACGGAAGCAATAAATGAAGCATTGGTTTAAAAAAAATTTAAAGAACTTCGTATCCCTTAGGTTCCATACTTGGAGTGCTCAGTATGGAGTGGAAATGCTCCTCTGCCTGAGGAGACCTCAATCTACACCTTTCATGTTTCAGGGGAGTGTTTTAACTACGAGGCTACTGCATGCTCCACTCTTTCCTGTTTTTTTCAGAATCCCACATGTTTTTTGGCAGACAGTGGGAGAGCTAGAAGGATGTTATAGCCTGGTGGTTTGATCACTCATCACAGCTTTTTAAAAATAGCTTGAAACAAAAATATTTCATCTATGGTTAAAAAAAAAAAAGTCACTTAATTAAAAATAATCTTTACCGTACTGCCTATTTTTGATCTGGTAATTGAAACATCAGTAATACAGCATTATCTTTATCTTAAAATACACTGCTGAAAATTTGGCTTGTAGTTCCAAACAGGCACAGAGGAAGGAACGGCTGAGTAATCACAGCAGTAATTACTGCAATAGCCATCTTCACCCTTCATTCACTATTCAGTTCGTAATTATCCAAGAATATTGATTGGTTTTCCAAAATTACTAACACATTTATTTTTTACTTATTCCTAATCAAATATATAGGCTGTTACTCAAGATCTAAGAATTCACTAGTCTCACAATACCCTTAGGATATAAAGAAATATTGCTTTCATTTTACTAAAGGTAATTTGAACTATAAAGAGGATAAACGACTCGTTCAAGGTGAACCTCATGAGGCAGTATTTGAATCAAGAATATAGTGCAGTATATAAATACATCTGGTCAATTGTACAGTGGGATTTGTGGGAAGAAAAATGTGAAAGGCACTCCTTTCTGCCCCTCATTAAGATGAACCCATCCCCTGACACAGGAAAAAGTAGTTACCATATCTAATTGGCAGGAGGCATAACTACTAATATTCTCTGAATGATAAAAAGTAGAGCAGTGCTTCTCATCATTATACAGAACAAAAATAAATAAATTTGTAAGCACCTTGTGACTGAAGCTGGTTTGTCTATAGGTTGCATTCAATAGCATAGCCTCTACCTGGAGATATACTGTAGACGCCTGTCCGAGTGACAATGTACCACAGCCTCTGAACTTCTCTCTCTCTCCCTTTCACTCCACCCTACCCCCCATTCTCCTCCTTCTGGAAAGTTGAAAACTTCAATAGGTTTTAGAGTATCTCTAAAAGCTACTACAGTTCATGAAGGGTTTTGCAAAAACAAGAAATGTCATGTTGCAACTGGTACACACACTCATCTCACCCCAGCTTATGTGCACCCACCCATCATTAAAGTAATTTTCCTAAAAGAGTGAACCCACAGATGCTCAGGGCTTCCCAGGCTGAGCAGACAAGGGAGCTTTCTGTTTAATGTCAGCATCACTGTTGTACATGAGCAGTGAGCTCAAGAGCCAGACAATGCCTCCAAATAACAGACCATGCTTCTTTTTCATGCCAGTGCACTGGTAAAGGGCAGACGGGTATTTGTTACATTCAAATTAACTTTTCCTTGCCACTGCACAGTAAAAAGGTTTCCCTATACCATTCATTAAAATTACCACTCCAAAAGGAGGGGAGATTTGCAACTGCAAGAACACAAATGGGGATTTGATGCCCACCTGCTGCACTGTTCTCAGGCACGCTTGCTTCATACAGGCTATGGCTGAATAAGATCTCCTCCTCTTGTTCTTCTGTAAAGATAATGACCATAGCTGTGGCTGTTCGAGGTGAGATACCTTGATCTGAAGCAGTCACTAGCAGCTGAGTACTGAAGTCCTTGGAAGCCAAGGGCTCCTGAAGAATGATGTCACCTGTCTTTGCATCGATCTGAAACACAGTTTCCACTGTCATCAAACTAAAAACAACAGCTCCATTTGATCCCAGATCCACGTCCTCTGCTCTCACAGTGGCTACCGTCTCATTCACATGGGTTTCGGCAGGCACAAAGGCCCTGATAGGATTCTGCAAAAAAATGGGATCATTGTCATTGACATCATCAACGTGCACCACAACACTGACAGTGGTGCTTCTTGGCAAATGGGTGCTACAGTCACTTGCCACAACCCTAAATGTATACTGGGATTTGGTCTCCCGGTCCAGTGCCTTTGTAGTAACTATAGACCCTGTCACACTGTCAATAGCAAATGCTCCAAAGGTGTCATCAATGAGAGAGTACGTAACTTCGCCATTCAGGCCATCATCTTTGTCAGAAGCAAAGAGGTCCAGGATGGCTGAGCCTTCCTCTAGGTCTTCTGTCACGGAGATCTGATACTGGGTCTTTGCAAACAACGGGTTGTGATCATTTTCATCCAGGACCGTTAGAGTGAGCTGTGCAGTAGAGCTTCTCGAGGGACTGCCTAGGTCACGGCACTCAATTACAAGAGTGAAATTGCTGACGTCTTCTCTGTCTAAGCTACGAGTGACCAGCAGTTTTCCTGAAGTGTTATTTAGTGTGAAGTATTCGCCAACATTTCCACCTTTCAAACACATAAAAAATAAAATGATCACAAACAATTACTTTTGAAAAAAGAATCCCTTGTGAAAACCGCTATGTTAATTGCAATAACATGATCCAATTGCTCATACAGCTGGTGCGCTCGTGTGCCTTTCACATATTTTATTCCTCTTATACGAATTAAAACCTGCATTTAATTTAAATCAGTGGGTGGCAATGACAGTAAATACAGAATGTCATATCAATTTACAGAGTGGCTATTTTGCCAGATGCATGTCTTTTTTCCCAAAGCAGCACACCTTATAAAATCTCCTGCAACTATGCTGCTGCATAAAGTGACCTCTTCCCAACCTTAGTTACAAATTCCAGAAACCTATAAAGCATTGCTGACAATTGTAATTACTTGCTTCTTGTTCTCTTCTACAAACCTGTCTCTGGGAAGTGAATAGTTGTGCAAGGTCTTGATTTGGGGGGCATGGGGAGGGGGAGGTAAATATGAAGCAGTTGACAGAAAAGTCAGTGTTTTTAGTAACGGTGAATGGCATACATACTTTATAACATGTAGAAAGACCAGAGGTTATTAAATTAAAGATTGTAAAAGATCGTGAAATTAAAACCGAGAAAACAAAGGAATTCATAGCTGTTTCTTCAAAGAAAAATGTGTTGGCTGTTACCACAGTAGCTATCTGCCTACATTTGAGCTATTGCTGAGAGCCACAAACCAAAGTAAGCACAGCAAACTTGTATTTGTGCAAAGACATTACAGGAGGCTTTGAACAGCTGTGGAGCTTACATTGGCATAGTGGACACAGGGAGAGTTTGGCAATATGAAAACCAAGTATGACATTACTAATTGCTGGGTGAAAGAAGCTCTCATGAAATAAAATTAAAGAAATAAAATTAAATAAGTAAAATTAGATTAATTCTGGTACTTATTTGCAAGGGTACATTTACATTCAGAACTTCCACAACTATAGCAAAAAGGACAAAATTATGCCTTCATGATTAATGCCTCCTTCCAGCGTTTGGTAGTTTTTTGTTTTTCTTTTCTGTACTATTTCAAATCCAGAAAGCACACTGAAAGTATGCCTGGAAAGTGCTTATTAATGCTGACAAAGGGGTGAAAGATCTTTTTTTTTTCCCCACATGAAAGAAGCATGTGGACAAGATGGGAGCTAGGGAGGCCTTGTAAAATCAAGACGAGTCTAAAACTTGGATACTGCTGTTTATATACTTCCTGATTTATACTAACAAAAATGACTTACCAATTATTTTGTATCTTAGAGCTCCGTTATTGCCAGCATCCATATCTACAGCCCGAGTAATGTAAATGACAGAAGGCTGTTGGTTCTCTGGAATATGGAGTTCAGAAGCAGGAAGAAGAAATGTGGGAGAGTGATCATTTTCATCCAGCACTGTGCAGATAACTGTCACTGTGCTCGACAGCGATGGAGTTCCACCATCTCGAACCAAAACTAAGATTAATAAAAAAATAAAGCAAATTTTATACAGTGGTTGTGGGTGCAACAGTAGACGTTCCTTAATAACAGCAGAATAAGAGAGTTATTTGTACTATGCAAAAAGCCCATGCTCTTCTGTACTTGAAAATCTTACCACTTCCATCTAATTCAGATGGCCTGAAAAAAAGGTAACACTGATAGTAACACCGCACCCATTCTCACTTCACATTTTACAGGCACTCATAGATGTTTCACACAGTTACCTTTAATGCTGAAAACCTCCTGGGTTTCCCTGTCCAGTGATGCAGTTGTTAGGAGTTCTCCACTGTCCGAGTTCATCTTGAATTTCTCATAACCAGTTCCTGGTAAGATTTCATATCGAAGCAAGGAATTCAGTCCTTAAAAGCAGAATGGAAGTCTTAGTAAAACACAGCCATTCTCCTCACATTCAGGTCTACATATTTATCTCTCTCTTCTCCCCCTCCCCAGGAAATGGGTTATGGATGAAATTATTACTTTTAACGCAATGAGTAACTGCTTCTTCATTAGCATAAATTTAAATTTGGATCTTCAAAATCCTTGTCCAGATGCTGCTTTGTGCCTAAGTTTTCCAGCCCCTCAGAGTGACCCCAGCAACATTTCTAAGCATTCAGGGCATGTCTCTGAACAAGCTGACATATCAACATGGTACAAGAGAGCATTAACTTGGACCGCAGAATCCATGCGTTTGTCTTTTGAACTCCCCAAGGTAGTTAATTTCTCAACAGGATGTCAGGCAGAGTACCAGGCTGCTCTGGTTCTCCATTTAATTTCACTCACAGCCAATGCAAGTATCCCTATACAGTACCACACTGCATAGTATAGACATTCAGATAAAACACCCACTTCTTGGCACACCCACCAGTTCTAAACGTTCATGATACTGAGCAGGCAGGCGCCTAAGTCCCATCAGGGCTCACAAGGTAGCCATCTCCGAGTTGTCTTCAACAGAAAAGCCGATTTGGTGGACATTACCACAGCACATCTCAGGCCTTTGAGACTGCTTCCACTTGTAGCCAGGCTCTGAAATGACACTGCTTGGCTTTGTAAACTCGTGCAGGATTTCCAGAAGGGAATGCTAAAGAGTTTCCTTCCCTCCAAGTTTTTTCTGAATGCCGATTCCATTCAGTTCCTAATCAGACCTACCATTTATATATAGTACAGTGATATTAACCTTCCTGTCTTTCTCTAGGAAATAGCCTAGAACTGTATAGGCTTTTAAAAACCTTTCTTTCAAAGTTGACCACCTGAGCTGAACAAGAAATGTGACTCCACAGTCTTACCTACTATGGTTATAAAATAATTTATTTCATATTCTAGTTTCAACACCCTACTGAGGAAATTATAATGTCATCTCCATCACACTTATATTATTAACTTTAATAAGTTTAATCCTACATTATACTTCAAAGTCTTGTACTATTGTGCTCTTTTTTTTTTTCCCCAAAAATTTTTTTTCTAAGTTTCATTCAATCATTCTGTGTTTTTCCAACCAACAATCAGTCCTTTAGCAGGGTAGGGACAGTTGGCGCACCTGGAAAACTACAGCACTCATCATCATACGAAAACTGCTATTCAGAGTCAAACACTGCCTGCCTGTTCTCATCTGCTGCAGTTGAAAACAAGACAATCTGCACTGGAGTTGATGGAGAAACACCAGTGTGAGAGAAGAAACAGAGCCTACAGTTTTTAAAAGCCATGACTTCCTTTGTTTGCCTTTGAATAGCTTTGCTAAATAGCTGACAACACTACTGAAATTTGATTAAGAGAATTATTACTGTAAATGTATTTGCTCCTAAACTGAGTCAAGGGAGGAACATACTCATACAATACACAGCAGAAGGAAATATAAGTTACAGAAATCCTTGCAGATTTCAAGAAGAAAGGAGAAAAATCACAGCAGTAAGGACATGCCTTGAAAGTTTAAGGTTACTGACACACACTATCTGATCTGCCCATATTAAATACCATTCAACTACATTTTAAAAGATATTCACAGCTCTGCCTGCATTTATTTATCATTAATCACCAATGCTACAGATGGGAAAAAAAAAAACAAACCACCCAACATGACACCGCAGGGCTGATATTAACTGTATGCCTTTGGTCTTCTGCAACTGAACTGCTTCAACCCAGTGCCTCCACTGGCAGATTTCACAATGGACATTATTTACAAACAGTGCCATCCAAGTTGACTATTCATACATCGTTGAAATTAAAACTTTTACTCCTTAGAGGACACAGATACATGACAACTTAATTACATTTCTTTACCATGCACCTACTGCCTCCTTCCTCATATCCATCTGCTAGGAGTATACACCTAGCAGTAGGAGAAAGCTGCACACCCTGCCCAAGAGAAGAGTGTCATGACTCTACACATTCGCATTCCATGGCACAGCAGCTGACACTTTGCATTTGATCCCACCTGTTGGTTAATTATTCAGTAGAGCTAGTCACATTTTGGGGGCTGAAATTATGAACTGAAACAAAAAACAAACTATTCTTCCTGTGCATAATGAGCTGGAAGAGGAGCTAAGTCCCTTCCTTGCCACCTGCTGGTGGCGAGGACCCCCTTCCCTGCAGACCAAATGACAGGATGGATGCATGGAGCCTGAGCTGCAGCCTGGGAAAAGCTTCAGCCCCTTTTCCTGTTCCTCTGCCACAGCACAGGCAGCCCCTGCACTCCCACAGCTTCTTCAAAGCAGCAGCCATGGCATTACACTGTGGGTATGTCTAGTGCCAGCACCAGTGAAGCAGCAGTGGGAACAAATGTCCTCCCTGCCCCAAAACTAGGCTCAAATCTCATCTTTATAATACTAGTGTTGTTAAGACCACGATAATCCATGAATATGAGCAAGACAAAATGTCTAGCAAATGGCAGTGAGCCCTGTCTCATAACTCTAAAGTCAGACATCCCTATTAACCTTCTGAGACTTTTCTGCTAAGGCTCCAGCCATAACTACTGAATCACAGAGGTGCGCATCAGCTTAAAAGCAGATGGTGACAAATGCTAGTTCAGTTCATTCAGAGCTTCTACAAAGACGTATCTCAAGACAAATGCCTGACCTATCTTAAATATGCTGTGGGTATCTTTGCTTTCCCGTATCCACGTGAATACCCACACGAAAGAAAATCATTGCAAGCAAAAATTACCATTACAAGCAAAACTGGAAGCAAGCTTAAAGCTTGAGTCAAACACAAAGAAGATGACGGCTGCTAGCTCTTCCCTTCATAGAGAATGAAGTAAAAAGTTAAATAAAACAAAAGGTTGATGATGGCTGATATTGCCAGTAAAAATGATTCCTCCCTGTGGTCAGTCAGGGAATATATGCATTGGAAAAAATAAAATAAATAAATCTGTGATGGGAGGAAAGTCCTCCACTGAGACTATGCAAATATTACTGGGATGTGAATTGCAATTTAAAGAGCTAATAAAGTAAAAAATGTGATGTATACTTCAGTATTTGCTTGGAACAATATTGTTACACGAACATGACATGAGGCCAAATCAGGCAAATGTGAGAAAAAGACCCAACAGAAGGACTGTGGTTACTGGAAAATGTACTTAAAAAAAAAGGCAGGAAGGAACCATCAGCCCCAACAGTGCTCCAGCCCAAAGCGTCTGCACAGACAGCCGCACACTGTGCCACCCAGTACACTTGGAATGCCCTTCCTCTCCACCCTGCCAAGCCACCCCCGCTCCCTCCTTCTAACGGCTCCCAAAATTCCCCTTCTGCTCTATTTCCCACAAGATGTGCAATAAATAAATATAAGGGATGGAGAAAGGAGGGAGAGGAATTTAAGCAAATTCCCACTTCTTTTCTCTACTATCTTGCAAATTTTTACTTCAAATGTTGCCTTTTTTTTTTTTTATAGTGTGATCCACAAAACAAAGAAAATACTTGGAAGAGCAAGGTACACAGATCAACTCTAACACTGCTCAGCTGTCATGAAGACTTTCACAGACAGGACTACCCGCCCATTCCTAACTTCTAAATACATACTTATGTCTCTTCGATATAGCACCTCTACTGAGCTCACATCAGCCTTTTGTAATCAATATGTCCCACAGATTAAAATTACAAATCTTACCGATAACAGAAAATTATTTTGCTAACAAGCTCTATTGTTTCATCTATTCTTTTTTGATAGCACAACCTTAAAGAATTCTAAAGATGTGCAGAAAGCGCACCCAAAGTAAAAAGAAAGTCATTCATGGAGTTGTAAAAAGAAAGTCATTCATGGAGTTGAGACAAACTTTGGGCCAATTGCAGCAGTACTGTAATATTTAATTCCCTTTCCAGATTTTATCTCTACTGCAGACCACAGACTCTGTGTAACTGCTTCATGTTACACGAACTGTATGCAGTGTGCGTGGTACTTCTCAAGATAAGATTCTCTCCAGTACACAGACCACCTGTAACATCATATGCATTTCAGAAGAGCAGGTAGTTGAAGAAGCGGAGGGATTTTTTTGTTGCTTAGCAAAGACTCTCTCACGTTTAGTCCTTACTTTTGATTCAAAGAGCATATGAACCACCCCTTCTCACTCATCCGTTCTGCGTATGTTTGAAAAGCAATGCATTAACATTCCTATGTATGTAAACTCATCCAGAGCAGATTCCACCATCCCTTCACACGGCTCAAGTAGCTGGAAAATCTTGGATGACAGTGCCCCTCTCTGGTCAGAAAAGAGTAGTGCATATTTGCCGATTCTGTTACAAAACCTGGATCCTTGTCTAGTGAACTGTTTTAAACTATTGAAAACGCACTGTTTGAGAGCAACAAAACGTTCGAATATTAACTTTAACTGAGTCGAACATTGTTTTCTGATTTATAACCAGAGAACATTAGTTATAATTTTACATATTTTCACATGAAAGCTACAGTACGCTGAGCTACTCTGCATCATGCAAGTGCTCATTTTACATTTAATATACCAGTCAGAGGTGACGCCACCCCAGTGTGCAAGTCAGAATACCTCCAAGTGTTGAATAAAGGTTGAGGGTCTGAACCAAAAGCCATGTTTTGAAACTCAAAACTCATACATGACCTTGGGAAAAGCACAACGGCTGTAGATGCAACCACAGCAGGCAGGAGTATTTGATCAGTCTACTATGGTCCGCAATGAAATTAATAGCAAAAGGACAGAAATTACCTGCATCTCTGTCTACAGCTTCCACCTTTATGACAAACTCCCCTGATTCTTGGTTTTCACGAACTGAAGTCTCATAAAGTTGCTTCAGAAATATCGGGGTCTCATCATTCACATCAAGAACAATGATGGTTAGAACCTGTGTGGCAGAGAGAGCTGGGCTGCCGTCATCAAGAGCCATGACTGTCAAACTGTAGCGCTCCTGAATTTCACGGTCCAGAAGCTGGGCTGTAGTTAAGAGTCCTATTATAAAGAAAGAAAGTATTAAAAAAGTATTCTGGTTCAGGTTAGGATACAGTTGTTCCAGCACTCACAGCTTTAATGCAGCATCACTGTGCATGCTGTGTCACTGCTGCAAGGCTTCCAAATTTGGAGTCAATCATTACCTGTGATTCCCTTTAAAGTGCTAATTGGCCCAGAAATACTCATTTTGACATCAAGGGAAACTGGGATTCATGGAATAGTAAAGTGAAGTGCAGAGGTTCCTTTTTATTTAACTTTGGGCTTAAATTTTTAACTTTATTTAACTTAAATATTTGTCTTCTTTTGCACATAAGTTATGCAATGAGGAGCTCTACAAATCACTGTCAGCTGTATCATGTAATAAATTCAAAATCAGAATAAGAACCAGAAAATATTGCAACTATTAGGATGAGATTTGCATTTGTGTGCAGATGGTATAACAGTTACAGAATACATTCAGGAACCAGAGAATTTCAGAGGGCTGAAGAATGAAATTCACCAGCCCTTTGAGCCTCTGCTGAACATGTTCCACCCAGTGTAATGCACATTTCTTGATCTTGACTTTGCCTTTCCTCATGTGTACATATAGCAACATATGTGTATGCACATGCGTTAAGTACGCATCACGCAAAAATCAGAATGATTTCACTGCACACACTTTCTTCCCACATTCCTCAGTGCGCTATTGGAAGGCACTCCAGCACATCTACACAACACAGTAAAAGCGTCATGTAGAAGTTTTTGAGCTGAGTCCCACTGAGCTTGCCTACCGCACATAGTACTGCCACGCTCCTGTCATGCTCTGCGCAAGGTAATCACCCCTGAGGACAATAAGTTACCTGGGTAGAGTACCACAGTAACGTGACATTTCAGTATTGCACTGTATGCACTCCCGCATATTACCATTGAGAAGCACAGTACAAGAAACTCCAGAGAACAGAAGCAACAGTACCTGTGATTTTATCCAATACAAATGCTTTGTTTTCATTTCCTGAAAGAATGTGATATGTAACTTGTCCATTTCTTCCCTCATCAGGATCCTTTGCAATTATGCGGTGCACAAGGAAGCCCACCTCCACATCCTCCATGACATAGGAAAGAGACGAAGACGTAAAACTGGGACTGTTGTCATTGATATCTAAAATAACAATTTTTGCAGCCAGGGAATCAAGCCTGCGATCAGTCAGATTTATTGCCTGGTCTGCCGCAGACACTGTAAGGATCACAGAGCGAGTAACCTCCCTGTCTAGTGGAAATGCTGTGGTCAAGGTGCCATACAACGGGTGAATAAGAAATGGATTTTCACCCATGTTACCCATTCCTAGGGAATACTCTAATTTGCTGTTCAGAAAACTGCCATCTCCATCTTTTGCATTGAATGTATAAACCAGAGTGCCAACAGGTACATTTTCCTCTATGCCAATCACTACAAAGTCATCTTGAAAGTACGGAGAATGATCATTCTGATCTTCTACATTGATACTCAGGAAGACAGTGTTATTCTGTGGAGGATTATTATTATAATCCTTTATAATAACTTGCAAAAGGAAGTGTGAAGCTGTTTCATAGTCAAGTTCCTTGGAAAGAAAAAGGTCTCCTGTCAAGCTATCTATTTCAAAATGAACATCATCGTCGTCTTTAGCAATACTGAAATGCAGTTTCCTGTTAGTTGTTAGATGGTTACCAGGCCACTTCAGAGAATTCAACACTTGCGCAGGTTTAAAATTTTCAGGTATGACAAAGTGCTTGAAATCTTGAGAGAAGACAGATCTCCCATTGGGAAGTGGGATTACCTGCAACAAAAGCACAAAGACTGCAATATTTTGCCATTGTTATTATGAACAGCGTAATGAAAATGGTTTCCCTTAAGTGAGAGTTTAATCATTTATTATTTGTGACTATATTTATCCTAAGTATGCCTCAAAGCTAGAAAAAAAACCTGAACGTGCTCTGTAAGAGCTCAAATAGAGTTACAGATTGACTGTCCAAGGACTATCTTGCATTCCCATGTTAAAAAAAGGGACAAGACTGTCTCACCCTCTGAATCACAGGAGTCCAGAGACAGACACTTTGAATGCTGCTATCTCCACGCCTACTCTGAAGCACTTCCAAGTGTCTTTCTACATAGGACAACATCACAGGGACAGTGTCTTTCTACATAGGACAACATCACAGGGACAGATATGACAAAGAAAGCACTGAACGTTATGCAGTTTGCCAAATACAGATAGCCTTTCTTTTTTTTTTTTGGATTATTTATGTCATTACAGGGTTTCATTCATTAGGGATTGCTGCAGTGTTCCAAGTTAATGCTTTAAAATGAAAGAATCTCTTTAATTGTGGGAACTGCGTTTGCCTTGTCTTGACTGAAGCATTTTTTTCCAAGCTACCCAAAATTAACTATCTTTTGGGTGACATGAAAATAGCAGTCTCAGTGACATTCAGCCTCTGATAAAGGAGCACAGACAGCCTGGACAAAGCAGCCCCACTGCAGCTCGATGAACAGCAGGTGGCTGGCTGTGGAAAGAGCACATGCTGGATTTCACACTCCCATGCAGAGCAGCCCTGTATAAACCAGCACAAAGGAAGAAGCTATCCTTATATAATAAAGACAGAATTTAGAAAAGAGAGTAACACAGTGGAGAAAAGAATTATCTATTCTCTCCCCCACTTTCAGTCTCTGTTGATATTTGCTTTCCACTCTGCCTACCTGGGTATTTCCCTTCTCTTTTCCAGTGTTCATCATAACCTCCTACTAAAGCACAAGCATGATGTATTCTCAACATATCAAAATAAGTCTGTTCTCTCATTTCCTCCCTCAACAGAAAAACAGCTGAAGAAAGTTACCATGAGACAAAGTGCTTATAATTTTGAACTTATTCCTTTCTTCAGCTTATTTCCCTAGATTCTCCCAAAATTGTTTTTTCAAAGAAACTAAGTGTCTAACTGAAATGTTCTATCCGTACAACGTAAACAAGTACCTGGATGTAAACAGCAGCATGTCCTTGAAGTGAAGGCATCCCCTGGTCCCTGGCTGTGACCATCATTCTGTAGTCTGGTCTCTCAGCATGTGACAGAGACCGGGTTGTTCTTAACTCCCCAGTGACAGCATCAATCTGGAAGTATCCTATATCCTCTTCTAGGTGGGAAAAATGGATATGAGTTATTGCAGATCGCTTCAGCTTGCCTCCATTGCACTGAATATTTTAATCAGCAGTAGAAAGAGCACGACCCAGAGGAAAGGGAACCTTCTACACTCATTTGGATCTCTCTGGCTCATTTGGTTCACTTCTTCCTTCATCGAGTACATAGTTATTATAAACCACTTACTCTGGATTTAGAAAGCTACAGAGAGAAAAGCTATAGAGTACTAAAGCAACTGCTCAATTTTGTACCAACATTACTCACACCAATGGTGTGTGCATCTCAGGAGAGCAGCAGACACCCCAGGACTGGTACTCCTACTTCCAACATAAGCTGACAGGCAGGGACAGAGAAAGAATTAAGTCTTAGTCTCTGAACTGACATGAAGGGTCAAGTAAGCCATGCTGAATACACAGCTGGCTTATGTCCTTCTCAGACTATGGGTCCCCAAAGAGCCCTATCTACCCCTAAGACACTGCAGCTGCAGTGATGCCGCCTGCTTGCCTGTGCTCTGAACCAGGAGCTAGCTGGGGGTAGCTAAAATCTTACAGTAAACTGTTGCGGAGCAACATGTGAATATTGGAAATTACGCATACATCCTTCATCAAGGACTGGCCGCATGATAATAACAAGCAACTTCTAATTAAAATTACTACTTGCAGCTACATCATATTACATTTATTCTAGAGTTGCAAAGAAAAATTTTACCATAGAAGAGTAAATAGCTCTTTGTGACTGAGAATCATAGAATCATTTAGGTTGGAAAAGACCCTTAAAATCATCAAGTCCAACCGTAAACCTAACACTGCCAAGTCCACCACTAAACCATGTCCCTAAGTGTCACATCTACCCGTCTTTTAAGTACCTCCAGGGATGGTGACTCAACCACTTCCCTGGGCAGACTGTTCCAATGTTTGATACCTCTCTCAGTGAAGAAATTTTTCCTAATATCCAATCTAAACCTCCCCTGGTGCAACTTGAGGCTGTTTCCTCTCGTCCTGTTTCTTGTTACCTGGGAGAAGAGACTGACGCCCACCTCCCCCATTTTCAAGGAATGCTATACAAATTTCTCTCCAATTTTTATTAAAATGGGAAAGTATCTATTACTTGGTATACCTTAACAGAAACTGAGAAAATCAAATTTGTCATAACTATTTCCCTCTTAAAATACTACACAAACAACTTTTTGCTATGTGAATTTTAATAAGGTGTGCTAGTGGGTTAAACAAAGTCATGCAGCGTAGCAGCTGCTATTCTAATAAGCAACTGTGGTAAAAATAAATTTAGTGCAGATGTAGTACACAAAACTCTCATAAAGAACTGTATTTCCATAGGCATCTAAGTAAGCATGAAGCTGTTTATGTTCTCCAAATCCGCACATGCAAATTAGTTAGCTGCACTTATAGATGTTCATTTTTGTACCCAATCCCCTCATCTGCAACTGTAAAATATTTGCACCTGCAGAATTTGAAAAAACACTGAGCAGTATAGTTAGAAAACAGGGTTTTCACAATCAAAAATAGGAATTTTTTCCACAATGTTGTTCAGATACTTTTGACTAACTGGGTTTCTAATGCTCCATGAGTCCCTTCTGGGTTGACTCTTGCAGTCTGGAACGTAATGAGGAAATTGCCAACAAAAGGAAACAATATGTAGAGACAACCATATTGAGTGAGACAGTCCTGCATTCTGCATTTTTCATGATAGTTTCAAAATATTAATGCTGCTATATTACTGTTTTCATAAATAGCTTTTGGTTACTTTCCTGGTTTAGGTCCCAACAGTATGTCTACGTGCATAGGTATTCTATTTTGTTCCATATAATGTTTCATGACACAAAATCCCAGCTAAGCAAAAGGCAGAGGAGATATGAAAAACAGAACACATAACATGAATTGCACACATATATTTTTAACATTTTGCTAAAACTGACATTTAAAATAACTGATAGGGAGAACTAACAAGAAAAAGAAAATAGTAAACTGAAGTGCATGAAAACTACTCCCTTCGTTTTCTACCAAAATGGAGCTACAGTCACCACACTGAACCAAAAATAAAAAAGTTTTTTTAAAAATAATCTAGGAACAAAAACATTGCAAGTACATAATTACAATCTGAGCATGAGGCTATGAGGATTCACCCTTGCTGCAGCAGTGATGAGGATAGTCAGTACCTCAGAGCATAAAGACCGACACTTGTTTTTCTGTTTCAAGTAATAGAACATAGATAGCGAAGCTCAACTCAAATAGGTTCTGAAGGGTTGAAGCTTATTTGATAGAGCGAAGCTCAACTCAAATAGGTTCTGAAGGGTTGAAGCTTATTTGATAGGAGAAAAGAATGGTCAAAATTTACATTTTTTAATAAAATAAAAGAGAGCTGGTCAGAAAAGTAATTACCAATAGCATTATCCACTAAAATCCAAGTATTGCATGAAACGGTCAGTTTTGTGCATATTTTGGTGGCAATAAAAGAAAACAGAAAAGTCTAATAATGTTGAAAAGAGATACTGTACAAAACCAGAACCCCTTGGGACTTCCATTTTGAAAATGTTTCTCATTTTCGTCTTTTTTATCTGGCACTGCACTATAAAGACAGTCAAAACTGAAACATCTTACTTCTATTTTTCTAGTATCAGTCTATGTCTTAATTTATTCATGGGCAATTTCAAAGTGTAGCTATTTGATTCCAGATCAGAAAAAACTTCACGGAAAAAGCACCCCTATGAAATGGATTTCCCTTTATCTACAGACAGACTAACCAAACTTTTATACCACATTTCGTACCCAAAGGAATTTCTTTAATTTCTGAATTTCAAAAGCTTACCTAAAGACAGATCTTGCTTTTCAACTGATTTAATAGATCACACGTACTAACAGAAGAGATAGACCACTTTTAAATACTTTCGTCCAAGATTACCAAGGCCAAGTGCATGTGAGTGGTAGCTTGCTCACTTTCTAAATACACTCCAAATCCTCCTCCTCATTCTCTTGGAAGTTCAAAGTGAGGAATAAGGGAAAAGGCGGTTTTAAGTTTTACACTCAAAGAGCATGTCAGTCATTGCTCTAAAAGCTCCCTGCAGTTCCAGAAACATTTGCTGAGCTTTCATCTCCGTTAGTCACCTGAATTAGGCAACTGCTGCTTATACATACACCCCAAAGATATCCCTATTTGTATGAAAAGAAAAGGAAGAAAATATACGAGAAATTGATAGGAAAGAAGGACACTGAGAAGAGCAGATGAAGCATAGAACAGAAAAAAAAAAATCAAATCTCCCGATAACTAGACTCTAATGGCCCCAGTCTCTTCTTGTGCCTGCAACTCTACCCTAACCTGCCAATAAACAGATACACTTTTTCACTTAAATTTTCCACCTCTGCATTTTCCAACCTGTTGGCCAAGCCTTCATTTACATGAGGTTCTCCAAAGCCCAGGCACTTTCTCAACTCTGTGCTCTCAAACATAATCACAGACACTGAAGTTTTGGACAAAAAGAACGTCCTGAGAAACCCTAGGCAATGTATGGTTGTGAACTTTGGCAGAACATTCAAGCCTTCCAGGGACTAGCATTCAGGTAAAACAGCCCAGAAAGCAGAGAGAAAGTAACACTAGAGTTTTCTCAGATATTTGTGACTTCAGTATGCAGTGATAGTTAGCTAATTATTTTTACCTAATTTCCTGAAGAACTGTATATTTCCTAGGTTTTAAAAGACTCAGTGCCTCAGCCATCTCATTCTCCTTTGAGATGAAAGAAAAGTTGCTTCTCTTCACAAAAAAGAGGAAGGCAATGCCATAGCTCCCAAATAACTTGAACACGGCGGGGCTGCTGCAGAAACATAGCCCTCTGCAAGTCTAGGAATGCTCGCTGCAGGCCACGTGCAAATCACCCTGGAGGACAAGTACTTGTCTACAGACATATGTACCACACTTGCCAATTTGTGTGTTAGCAGCGTAAACTAGGCTTCTCCTAGCACTCTGGCAATCAAGTGCTAATGCATCTGCAGAAATGGTCCAAATATAACTGTAAAAGCCTCTATTTGCCAGTGGTAGTCTTAACACACAAAGCAATAGTTTATGAAGCACTATAAATACAGACTAATTTTTGTTATAAATGCTATACTATAACCTACTGACAGTCATAAAGAGGGCCAGGCAAATCACTTTGCAATTGCCAGCATCACTAAGGAGTAGCACACACACCTGGGATTCACCTCCCTCTGAATTAGGTTACCCTTTCAAAGTGGAGGTACAGCCATATGATCATGCATTTCAATACGCATGAATGTTTAAGGATGATTTGTTTTGATTTTCTGGGAAGAGGGAGGGGCATTTTGAAAGAAATGCTTCTTCTCTGAAGGCTGAAATTCATCTGTTGTGTAAACCTCATAGTTCTTCTACAGATTTTTTCCTTATGTAATTTGTTGGCATTTGTCATTAGTCCTCCTGCATAGCTTAATCTATTGCTGCTATCTCGGCATTTCTTTAAGGTCTCAAGAACATTAATAAGTACCCAGTGACTCTTACAAGCTTAACATTTCTCACTGACACTCATAGGTCTTAATCCTGTGACAGTCCCTCAACTGTTGAAAAGAGCACTGGCCTGCATGCAGTCCTCCAATTAACCTGATGCCTTTGTGTTTAACAAATATGGCTGTAAATCAGATCATATTTCTTCTTCATATTTTAGTACTGAACAATGTCCCAGAACTAGAAAATACTACTTTAAATATAAACCAGGAAAGAACATCACCATGAAACTGAAGACCAGATGTTAAAGGCTCTGAGCCAACTAACAACAACAACAAAAATTAGTATCAGAAAAGCTCAGCTGTTTCTGGACTTGTTTATCGGAAAAATATCTAGTTCCAAGGCTGGGACGGCTCTTTTAGTGTTTTCGGTTGGTTTTTTTTGTTTTTTGGGGTTTTTTTTTGCTGCTGCTGTTTTTATCCTTTTGTTCTTTCTAGAGACAGCATTTACAAGACCAGTCATATTTTGTGTTACTAGTCATTTTTATAATTTGAACTCTTACTTACTCCCCTCTGGGGCTCTACAGTGAAGCCAGTAAGAAAATCCAATGTGCTGTTTGAAGGAAGGGGATGTAATTAGATAAACAGACAGGCAGAGACCCCTGAAGAACACTTCCTGTGTTGCCTGGCCATCACCCTTCAAACAAAGGGTTGGATACTACTCATTCCATTTTTCTTAAGGGGGATCATTTTGTGCAAAATATTATTTTTCACAATGCAGACGTCTATGATTCTCTCTGATTCCCACTGGAAGAGGCAGACACTTGTATCCAAATTAAGGCAATAATAGTATCGCCATAAACTGACCCTACAGTCTTTTATTATCTACATATATTTCAACTGCAGAATTTTCAATAGAGTTGTTAAATACCTCATTTTTTCAAGCCTCTCTTGGTGGAAGAGAGCAGAGTTAGTTCTCTGGCTCTTGTGGATTTGGATCTTAAAGTCCTTCCATTAATCCACAGAAGTCAAAAGGGTACACAGAGACACAGTACAGTATAATCCATGAGAATCTTTTGGTAATTTCACTCTTGGCAAGAGGAGGCTACAGATTCCCTTGGTCTTTAAGAGTGAGGAGTAATGTAACTTTGCGGTATTCTGTTCTTTACTGTGCAGTGACAAGTAATTGTTACGAGATTTAACCAACTGAGCCCACATTTGAGCTCTGCCTACACAGAAAAGAACACCTGAAGAAATGCACTGAGTGGATGGAAATACTGGAAATGTTTTCTTGCACTGACGAAGCAGTATGGTCTATGTGCAAACTACCGTAGACTACAAATACCAAGCTTAAAATGTATTGACTACGTTAAGCTGGCAGACTATAACAGGTACCAAAATAAAACAAAAAGTTCTGTTCTTGACACCTCTTGCTGTTTTGAATCAATAGTGAAGCAAAGCAGGAGGAACAGACATATTTTCCTTACTGGTTATAGACAAGAGCTCTCTTGTGTAAAAGTGTAGCGAGTGGTATGCGGCAAAAGCAGAGATCACATCTATGTCTCTTAGCAGTATTAGTGCCCTAGTCGCGCTCATGTTCTAATTTAGGACTGCTCTGTTATTGATTTCACTGCAAACAAAACTGGATCCTATAGCTTACCTCAGAAGTGAATTGCTACATGTAGGAATTACAGGGAAAACTAAAGAGGAGAAGTGTTTTTAAGTGGCCACGCTATATCAGGCTAACACAGTGCGGAACAAAGGGTGAAACATGAACTAAAAACCACAAGCCTCATTGTTTGCCCAGATTATCTGCTGATCCTTCTGATGCCTGTCTCAGACTGCCATGAACTGTTCTTTAAGCAGGAAAATTTTCAATTGGTCATGGGAAAAGGGAGATCATCTTTCCTTTAAGATGTTAAACAACTGACTGAAACACTAAACTGTACAGTACAAGATCATGGTCCTAATCTTTTCTGAGTGCTGTTTGAACGCTCTCTGGCTGGCCACACAAGCAATCAAACCCCTGGGAAGATGGGGCAGAGGGGGAAGGGAGGAAAGGTAGCTGTTTGCACCTCCACAGATACTTCGTAAGACATACGACAGTCCTGATTCCTATTTACACAGGCATCTTTATTCTAACAGAGCTAAAATAGACATAAAATCCTGTATGTACACACAGCACCTCTAAAACTCTAGTTATTTCAATGTCTTTTCTTATGAATAACACTTTAGATTCTTACCTGATTCTATTGAATATAATACAACGCCGTTGTTTCCAGAATCAAAGTCTTTTGCAAAGACAGTGGTAATAAGTGTTCCTGACGGCTGCCCTTCCAAAACCTGTCATCAAGCAGTTTATAAATAATTTGCAAGTATATATGGATAACAGCGAGTCTTAAAATAAATTTCTTGCCATAACACAAGAGTTTAACTGTTGCTCTGTTTTCCATTTCAGCAATATTTACAGTCAGTGCAAAAAGCCTTTCGGGAAATGGTTAAATACTACAGTTCTAGCAATCCTCTGTTACAGTCTGCATACATTGCTAATTTTAAAATCTTTAGCACAGCAGACTCAGAGGTCAGAAATTAAGAGATTCTACTGCACACACAAACAAAATTATACATATATATCCTTTATATCTAACAGTATACAAAGCAGAGAAGTGTAATCATTTGATAAACATTGAAATTCCCAAATATACCCAAGCCTCAATTAAGAATGGGTTACGTTTCTGTTTCAGGGCCGTACTGTCACTGTTTCACAGCCGGGGGGTTTGGGATCCTGCCGCAGGGTGGTGCTCAGAGTCAGGCAGCACATCTCACCCGCAGCACCCACCTTGAGGTGCAGCTCCTGCCCAGGCATCAGCTGGGGGAAGAGGGGCTTGTTGTCGTTCAGGTCCCTCACTGCGATGTAAACGGCTGCTGTGGCATTAAGCCGTGGTGACCCATGGTCGGTCACCAGCACAGTCAGCTGGTGGTGAGCTTGTTTTTCACGGTCTAGCGCAACCCAGTTTATGATTTCACCTGATGGACAAAGAAAATGAAAAAGAAAGGGAGTCTGGTATTTACTGTATGGTAGCACTCATCTTACTACATGCAATTATACATTTAACATGAAAAAATGATACATGTCTTCTGAGACACCTTACTGCTGACATTAAAACCTCAGCTTTCCAAGCTCCATTCCATAGAAACGTTCTGTCAATCACAGTTTGCACTTGTAGTTTAGTACCATATTACATCCTTCACTGTACAGTGGATGCCCTGGAGCAAAGGTATAAAACAGCATGAACCAAGGCACTGACCTTCCAAAGAAATCCATCTGGCCTTTTCTTCACCACACTTCAGGACAGATAATATATGAGCACAGGGTATTAACTGCTGACAAATGGCCTTTATTATGCCTCTGGGTTAGGAAATTCTCAACACAATGTCTGTACATTAATCGGAAACCGTTATGTCTCCTATACATTCTGGTTAAGCCAGTGAATAAATCTGACCCAATCTTCTCTCCACCTGCTCAACCATACTCAATATAGATGTAGATTTGTGGTTGACCAAAGTCCTTCACACAGATAACCACATATTATTTTCAGATCTTCTTGGTTAACTCCTAGTACTCTGTTTGCCTTTAAACTTCCATAACTGTACTCAACAGGAACCTGCTTTGAAATGACAATTTTATTTTAAGATTCATACAGAGAAATTCTAGGAGACCCTATTCACCCCTCATGAGGACAGGACATCTGGAAACAGGAATTTTAAACAGCAGATCTTTGCCCACTATGTATCATTTTGCTAAACCGGATTATTTACAGTGCCTGTGCTCCTTAGAGGACTCCCTTCCTCTGGGCTCTACATGCTATGGTCTGTGGTTTTATACTGTGTGGACATAGTGCCTATTACTCAAGGCATTTTCACCCTGCGCTGTGAAAAATTTCTGTCAGCCAATTTGATTTCTGTGGTGCCATGTACAATAACAACCCAGTTTTGATGTAACTTACTGAAGTTTTCATGAATAGTTTAAATCACTGTAACTGTCAAATGTCATAGTTACCTTTACAGTTATTTATGGCTGATCTGTACTTTTCAACTGTACTTGATCACAGGCAATTAAGTTCTTCATATACACTACTGAAGCTATAACTTAAAACTACTTCTTTTTATTTGTTACAGTCAAACACTGAAACTTATGACCAAGTGACCAGAATGAAGTCATGAAAAGAAATCAAACCCTAAGGGTTAGTTCATTCTTCATGAACATGTATTAGATTTATTTCATTCCCTGAATTGTGAAGCTCTGAGTTAGAATATTCACATATCAATCCAAGAGATTCACAGCAGTTCCTGAAAGCTTTACACTTTACTTCCATTCCCTTCGAGAAGGCTGCTTTCCAACAGCAATATTAGGCAGATTAGAAATCGTAAAATACTACCTGTGTTGGAATTCATCTTGAAATACTTTCCATCAGACAAGAGGAAGTAGGAAAGTTGTCCATTTCTTCCCGAGTCTTTGTCAACAGCTGTAATGGTGCCAACCACACCCCTGGGAACTGGATTTTCCTCCATTTCAAAGAAGTAGCTCTCATGCATAAACATGGGAGAATTATCATTTTCATCCAGGACATTAACTATGACCGATGTACTTGCATTTTGCCTGAGGTTTTCATGCTCGGAGGTGCTGACCAGAACTCTAAAACTTAGTATCTGTGCACATTCATAGTTCAAATGTTTCCGAAGGTAAATCCAGCCAGTATCAGAGCTGATCCCAAATGCAACAGAATCTGTGCTAGGCTCTAAGGAATACGTCAGCTTGGAGGTAACACTGTGTGGATCAAGTGAGTGGGCTTGAACCTGAAGGATTCGGGCACCTGGAGAGGTAGCTTCACTGATTTCTACTTGATACACCAAGTTTTGAAAAACCAAAGTAGGGCCCATCTTCTGCTCTTCAATAATCACCATCAACATCAGCAAAGAAGTCAGAGGAGGACTTCCACAGTCTTCAGCTGCTGTGTG
>NW_009661371.1:2382654-2459662 GCF_000708025.1 Charadrius vociferus
ACCACTCCAAGGCTTGGATCAATGCTAAATGCATTTGACTGCTTGCTTACAATACTATATTTGATTGCCCCATTTAGGCCACTGTCTTTGTCTTCTGCATGAGCAATGTAGACAGCAGTGCCAGGAGGCTGGGTATGTGAAATAGTTACCTTATCTGATTGGGTAAGAAATACTGGAGGGTTATCATTAATATCCATCACAGATATGTTGACCTGGGTGCTACTGTAGACAGGGGAGTTACCCAGTTGTGACTGAACAGTGAGCACCACAACAGACTGCATTTCATGATCAAGCTGTTTTTTAGTGCGGATGATACCAAACTGGGGGTCAATAGAGAATCTTCCATGTGGATCACCGGAGGAAATTCTGTAAGAAACCACTTCTAAAGAATCTAGAAATGGAAATAACAAAAAGAAAAAAAGTTAAAAAAAAATACAAAAATGATAATATGAAGGTTGGTAAGAACATCTGTGAAGAATGCATGCTGTTAGATTGAGCTGAATATATGCAAGCTACAGAGATGTTTGACTTTCTTGGGCTTTTTATGCTTCCTTTTTCCTGTCCCTGGAGCCCTTCAGTAAAATATGACTATATACAGTTTGCCCACTTGTGCACCATTTGATTTTCATCTCACTGGTATGATAAAAATCTATAGAGAAAATATTATAATAGTCTTTCGTTTTGCCCTGATCTAAAATATAGAAAAAAAACCACTCCTACAAATTAGTCTTATGGGAGTAATTTCACTATACACAGGCATTCAATATACTAAGGAAAGAATTGTCTGGAAGAACTGCATTTTTCTGAACTTACTGTTCACAGATGACCATTGCTATAACCCTTATACATCAGATGCTACCTAAAGTAAAAGCTATCTAAAGGTTCAGGCTTATTACCAAGGCCGATCCGCAGGTGCTACCTCATCCTGAAGACAGTGGTAAATGCACTGCCCTTCTAAGAAGGAGAAAATGTGAGGAGCTGACTAATCAAACTTATATAAAAGCTCTGCCTCTACCACCTCAGGTGTACAGATCCATCATCAAGCTGGTACATTGACTCATGGTTCCCATGGCTCTACATAGGAACCAAATACGGGGCTGGTAGACATTGTCAAACTCAAGGGTAGCCTGGGCTGTAGTGACCATGAAATGGTCGAGTTCAAGATCCTTGAGGCAGTGAGGAAGGTGCACAGCAAGCTGACCACCCTAGACTGTGGGAAAGCTGACTTTGGCCTCTTGAAGAATCTGCTTGGTATGGAGCCATGGGATGAAGCGCTGGAGGGAAGAAGGGCCCAAGACAGTTGGTTAATATTCAAGGATCACCTCCTCCAAGCTCAGGAGGAATGCATCCCTACAAAGAGGAAGGCAGGCAGAAAAGCCAGGAGGCCTGCATGGATGAACAAGGAGCTCCTGGACATGATCAAAAGGAAAAAGGAGGCTTATAGGGAGTGGAAACAGGGGTGGGTAGCCTGAGAGGAATACGGAGGAATCATTCAAGCAGCCAGGGATCAGGTTAGACAAGCTAAAGCCCAGATAGAACTAAATCTGGCCAGGGACATTAAGACAAACAAAAAATCCTTCTTTAACTGTCAGTGAGAAAAGAAAGACTAGGGAAAATGTGGGCCCTCTCCGGAAGGAAACACAAGAACTGGTTACCCAGGACAGAGACAGAGCTGAGGTACACAATGACTTTCTTGCCTCAGTCTTCACTGGCAAGGACTGCAGCCACATTGCCCATGATGCAGAATGCAAAGGCAAGGATTGGGAAAATGAAGAACCACCCACTGTAGTTGAAGATCAAGTGCAAGACCACCTGAGGAACCTGTAGGTGCACAAGTCCATGGAACCTGTAAGATACATCCACGCGTCCTGAGGGAACTGGCAGATGAAGTCACTAAGCCACTAGCCATCATATTTGAGAAGTCGTGGCACTGTGGTGAGATTCCTGTTGACTGGAAAAGGGGAAACATAAACCCTATTTTCAAAAAGGGAAATAAAGAAGACCCAGGGAAGTACAGACCAGTCAGTCTCACCTCTGTGCCTGGCAAGATCATGGAGCAGATCCTCCTGGAAACTCTGCTGAGGCACATAGGAAACAAGGAGGTGATTGGTGACAGCCAGCATGGCTTCACCGAGGGCAAGTCATGCCTGACAAATTTGGTGGCCTTCTTCAAAGGAGTTACAGCGGCAGCGAAGAGCAACTGATGTCATCTACCTGGACTTGTGCAAAGCATTTGACACTGTCCCACACAATACCCCGGTCTCTAAATTGGGAGACATGGATTCAACAAATGGACCATTCAATGGATATAGAACTGGCTAGACGGTTGCACTCAAAGAGTTGCGATCAATGGCTCGATGTCCAAGTGGAGACCAGTGACGAGTGGCGTTCCTCAGGGGTCAGTACTGGGACCTGTACCATTCAACATCTTTGTCGCAGACATGGACAGGGGGGTCGAGTGCACCCTCAGCAAGTTTGCCAACGATACCAAGCTGTTTGGTGAGGCAGACACACTGGAGGGGAGGGATGCCATCCAGAGGAACGTGGACAGGTTGGAGAGCTGGGCTCAAGCCAACCTCATGCAGTTCAACAAGGCCAAGTGCAAGGTCCTACATCTGGGTCGCGGCAATCCCAAGCACAAACACAGGCTCGGCGGGGAATGGCTGGAAAGCAGCCCTGAGGAGAAGGACCTGGGTGTGCTGATCGACAAGAAGCTCAACATGAGCCAGCAATGTGCAATTGCAGCCCAGAAGGCCAACCACAGCCTGGGCTGCATCAAAAGAAGCGTAGCCAGCAGGTCAAAGGAGGTGATTCTGCCCCCCTACTCCACTCTCATGAGACCCCCCCTGGAATACTGCATCCAGCTCTGGAGTCCCCAACATAAGAAGGACATGGACCTGCGGGAGTGTGTCCAGAGGAGAGCCACGAGGATGATTGGAGGGCTGGAGCACCTCTCCTATGAGGAGAGGCTGAAAGAGTTGTGGCTGTTCAGCCTGGAGAAGAGAAGACTCTGGGGAGATCTTATTGCGGCCTTCCAGTACCTAAAAAGGGCCTACAGGAGAGCTGGGGAAGGACTTTTTACTAGGGCATGTAGTGATAGGACAAGGGGGGATGGCTGTAAACTGGAAGAGGGCAGGTTTAGATTAAACATTAGGAAGAAGTTTTTCACTCTAAGGGTGGTAAGGCACTGGCCCAGGTTGCCCAGAGAAGTTGTTGAGGCCCCATCCCTGGAGGTGTTCAAGGCCAGGCTGGATGTGGCCTTGGGCAACCTGGTCTAGTGGGAGGTGTCCCTGCCTACGGCAGGGAGGTTGGAACTCAATGATCTTCAAGGTCCTTTCCAACCTAAACCATTCTATGATTCTATGATATATGGCTCTTAGCACAGGGTCTTTTATGACTACAGACTGGCAGGAGCTAACCCATTTCCCTCTAAAACTTATAACAAAACCAAATGGATTAAATCTATTTTCAGAAGGTCCCATAAACATTCATCTTGACTTCAACACTTAATTTGAGAAAACGTGGGAGGGGCTTTGTTTCTTTGGGTTTTGGGGGGGATTTTTTTGTTGGGTTTTTGCTTTGCTTTGGTGGGGCTGTTTTTGCAGCAGCCCTTCATATAGATTCTCTGAGCCTTCTGAATATTCTCTGATCATGAGTATTGCCCTGAGATTTTTTTTTTGCACGGCTAATGCTTTAACACAAGCCACACCATGACACAGACCCTTCCTTACACTTTCACAACATGCTTCCCATCTCCCCATTTACAATTATGGAAATCCATCTGGAAGAAAACGAAGGCAGTGGCTAATCCCCATGGACCACCAAGTAGAGTACCACGGATCTGCATCTGTTCTGAAGAGCACCCTGATACAGCAGTGATTACACCAGTTGCTGTAAATACCAACAGTAAATACTATTTAATGCTCAACAGACTGAATGAATAATATGAAAGTTCATTTAAAAAAAAAAAATAAATCTGCAGATATTTCCAGTTAATGGTCACAACAAAAATGCAATGTAATCTCTAACTGAGCATGCAACTTACTTGGAGGCTCTCTGGCCTTTACGGTGCCAATTGGGCTGTCTTCAGGTGCATCTTCGGGAACAGAAAAAGTATAGCGGGATCTCTCAAATATGGCAGGGGCCAAAGCAGTCTGAAGGATGTTTACTGTGACGGCTGCATTGATGGCAGAGGGAAGCCCACCCCCGTCCCGCGCAGAAACAGTCAAGAAGAGTGAAGAATGCACCAGGTGGTCAAGAGCTGAGATCAGGTAAATAATTCCTGAAAGTACACAGAAATAAAAGAGCAATGAAGCAAGTTAAAATTCAGCAGACTGTCAAAATAGTACAAAACACGTAGCACTACTCTAAGAGAAGGCCACACAGTGTGGACAAAAAACAGCACTCCCAATTCTTTTTTGAGAACCAAGTTTTTTCAAATTATATGGTCTTTACTATGCACAAAACCACTGACACACAGCAAGTTCTGTGTCAAAACACAGCGTCCATAATTCTGATTTTAGAAACAGATTCAGCTAAATCTTTAACAACTTAATTGAGTCAGCAGGGTCATTCTGAGTTTTCAGCAATGTTAGGAAACCCGCAATTTTACCAGTACTAGTCTATAGGAATCTCTAAGTGCATTAGGGGAAAAAAAATACTTTATTGTTACAAAAGACTAATTTGTCTTTGCAAACAGTAAAGTTATCTCTATTTCAAACAGGCTGCGGAGACATTCTGCTCAAATAACTCCCCAAATAAAACAGACACAAAGGGGGTTAAAGCCCCAAAATACAAATCTTAGGAGCAGCGGGCTCTGTGGAAAGTATCTGGGAAGCAATCACCTCCTGTCTGATCACAAATTTCTAGTAAAATACCCTTTAGTAGTGAATTCTAAGGTCTGTTTGAATTTGCAGGCTGCTATCAATTACATTTTATATAAACTATAGGAAATAAGTAATTCTTTGAAAAGAAAATGCAATGCTGTGTCCAGAAATACAGCACTTTTTATCTTGAGGAAGGCACATCCATACATTTTCATCCTTTAACTCTGATGAATGAGACCAGCTGTCTCCAAATACATTCTCTTCAGACTGCTAAAATAAGTCTTTAGTAATATCAGATAATTATGCCCAATTTTCAAATACTCTCTATATAACTACAGAAACCCACATCTAACTATTATTACCTAAGATGGTAGTATGGGTAGAAAGAATGAACATGGCAGGAATCCTGTCCCATCTTCTACTACAGTAAAAGCTTGTATGAACTTCAAAGAAAGCTTTGTCTGAGTGAAGACTTCAGTCTCAGCAATGAGAATTAAATCCAAACCATAGCTCTCTATGGGATATTCATAACGGTCCTCAACAACTATCCAAAACTGATAATTCTTAATTGTTCTGTGAGAGACAGTAATTTATTGTCCTTCGCAAGCAAATTAAGGATTTATAAGTTAAGATATAAGCCCCAAAATAAATCATTAGCCCTCAGAGCACTCTGAAATATCTGGTCTAGATGAAGTGAACATTAATACTTAAAAATTTACGGGTAAACACTAGATCATGATATGTTTGTTACTTCAAAAATTTTATACATAAATTGTAACCTGAGGCACAGTCAAAGACCAGGTGCTTTCAGCCAGGTAAAAGATGGAATAAGGAAATGTAATTACATCCTAGAGAGTGTTAATACTGGTTTGCCTTATCCTTTCCAGCACTCTCTATCATTGAGCAGGAGGAAGAACACTTTCACTTATCCTGAGATGACAAAAAATCCATCAGTATTCTAAGACCCTTTGGTGGTCACAGATTTTGCAACACAGAATTATTTGCAAAGTAAGTTTTTCAACATGAAAATGAAGATGAGAGGTGACCAAATGCAAGAAAATTCTTCTTAACAATGACTCAGTTTAACTAAATATACACTAAATGCTAAAATTGCAGTGAGCTAAGTAGTAAGGTTGCAGTGAACTCAAATGATTCAACTAATAGGGACAACTTTCTACATACCAACAGTATTTTTAAGAAATCATTTATGCTTTTTTGGAGAAGCTAGTGAAGACACAAAACCTCTAGCAGCTCAGTAAAACAAATCCTTTAAACTTCGAGCTACCTTTCCGATTTCCTGGCTCTCAAGACAGGTTTAGTAGGGATGATGTTTGGCATTCAAGTCGGACATTTAGTGGTCCAATTTGTCAGACAGGGTAAAAATTAGATTTAACTCAAAGTGCCCTAGGAGAATCAGTGCATGATTCAGCTACAATAAATCTTCTCAAAATTCAGTGTGAAGTCACAACACTAATTTGCTTCAATGCATTTTTAAGCAGAATAATGGAAAATACATAAAATCCTTATAAATATTCAAATGTGTATGTGGTATACTTTCCAATTATACTGCCAGGACATTATAATAACAAACTGTGTCCTGACATGCTTAAAATGCATTCAAAGGGTCTTTTAGATCAAGGAAGAATGCTTTCCACTAACAACAAAGGACACTTATTGCAGTGTGACAAACCACACTAAAAACACAACGGAGATACAGATGGATTCAAAATTCATTGCTGATCCAACTCCTATGCCAATAAATGATGTACTTCCAAGAATCAACCTTATTTTGGCCTTTTTTTTCTTTTTTGTCTTCTGATGATTGAGTTTTACGATTACTTAGACAGCTCAACAAAGCAGTCTTCCAAGGACATAAACTTTTGGCATTTCCTGAGGTAATCTGAGCAACTGTAGCTCGAAGGAAAAGTGGCTCAAACCATTTTTTCCAGAGGTT
This sequence comes from Charadrius vociferus, assembly GCF_000708025.1. Classification (NCBI taxonomy): domain Eukaryota; kingdom Metazoa; phylum Chordata; class Aves; order Charadriiformes; family Charadriidae; genus Charadrius; species Charadrius vociferus. The sequence continues at coordinate 2,389,435 of NW_009661371.1, forward strand.
AAATGTATAAACATGGATTTTAAACACTGTTGCTGTCAAATTAAATGAAACCAATCAAATGGACTGTATTTTACTAACTTGACCAATTGGGTATTTTCCTATTGACAAAGCCAAAAATATCTCATTCCCATTTTGGATACTTAAAGATGTATGTGAAGAGTGGGAAAACTTCTACAGAAAAGCATCACACTGAAATTCTTACTCTCAATGCAATAACTAATGACTTCAGAGCATCCCTTAGCAAGGGTGGAGCAAACAGTGCTCCAGGAACTCTGAAGACCTGGTGGAACAGAAATATTTCAGAACTAAAATTCCTTCTCTGTTGACCTAGACAGATTACAGCACAGTCCATGTCAGTTCACCTACAGAAAGCAGACAGAAAAGAAAATGGATACAAGATTTTGCTTTCTCTCTTCATTCTTTTGCTGTATCCCAGGGAGGGAAGGGAATAGGCAAGTACATCTTGCCAACTCATTCCTCTCTTGCAGGACCAGGGATGCCCTAAGAACACTGGCAGATTCCAAGTAAAAGTATGTGTCTTCCATATGGTTCCTTCCAACCTCAGAACTGTAATATGCAGGAAATTTTATAACTCAGTTTGACTTTTAATTATATACATTCTGTTTCTTTAAGCATTTGTAGGACTGGGCATTAGCTTTGCATCTGCTGATATATAATCTATACAGACATTTGCGACAGCTCTACCATACATAGGGGAACATGCCATGTTAGGCTGTATTATGGCATCATATGATGGGAAAGAAGCTGTAGAAGTAAGCAGCGTCTGGGATCCTACTTTCTATACGGTTACGTAAAAACACCAGACTGTGACTAAAATGGACAGTCATGACCACTTGGGTCAAAAGTAGCTGCCAGCACACCTCACAGCAGGCTGGCTGTATTTGATCTGCTGAAGTACAGTGCAGGAGATCCCGTGGTACTACATCGCAAAGGCAGAAACACAGGGCTAACTGCAAGAAGCACACAGCAGGAACTAGCTGTGTAAGTGATATATTCAGTGTGCGACACTCAAAGGTATGCCTCGCTAAATAACAGGCTGAAGATGAGTTATAGTTTTCCTTTCTTTCCCATTCTGTAATCAAGACAAGACAGCGGCTTGCTATTGTTATTACCACAGTCACTTGCAGCTTGCAATTTGTGGCTTCAGAGAACTTAAAAGACAACTAGGTTGCTGTGGTCCGGAATATATTTTTCCATTATGAAAAAGAGTTTCTAGAGACGCTAATGATGGAAAGGGAATAATGAGACAGCTGCTCTGTGAGGAACATGTTACTTAGACCAAAACTCCAGCAGGGGACCACACAGACACAAGTGTAGTTCCACTTCAAGAAGTCACTGCATGAAAAATGCCACTGTCTGTCTTATAGCTTGGCTCCGCATATATATGGACAGTCTTATCTGCTGCCTTTAATAACATTTAATTCCCATTTTTTAAATTTATTGTTTATATTAGTGCAGTGCTTTGAAGATTTTACCTCTGGTAATTCCTCATTCTGCACAAGAGAGAGCCGGAGCCAATTCTGCTTCACAGGTGAACAATCGTATAATTACAGACCAGAGGAAGCATTAACATCCAGCCTTACTTACACCTTGGAATCTCATTTTCTTGACTAAATCTGTATGGGTGTAGCTGACTGCAGATTCTAACGTTTATAAATCAAAAACATGACCCAGAGACAGCCTATCATGATTTGCATACACATTTTAGACAGGCTTTGCAATGCTGGTCGCATGATAGCAACTGCCACTACAGGCTTGAGTTTGGGAACAGCTCTGCGCCAGCGCAGGTTAGCTCAGTACAGCTACATTGAGAGTTACAGGTATTTTGCTGCAGAACAATCTATGCTTACCGGCTAGCATAAATTGTCATAACAGTTTCAGGGATTCAGTGTACTGTGAGGGCTAGTATTAGTGAAAGGTGAAACCATGACTGTCAGCTTTTTAACCTGCTCCATCCTTCCTCACTTACTGTACGTGCTAGGGCACTAATTTCCAAGAAGTTCCTGCTCTCCACTTTGTGCCTATCAACTACAAAAGTTAAAATGAAGCTAATGTTCACCCAGGACATGCAAAAGCATTAGTGAAAGATAGGACTCTGCAGCACCCACCATCCTCTGAAAATGACAAAATTTCTCATGGGATTTTTTTCTTATTTTTCTGGAGATGCACCCTGCTCCACAGGTGGGTTAGCTGCTAAGTGCTGTTTCTCAAGAGTTAAAGCAGTAGACAGGGTCCTGGAGATAATGATTCCTTTAAAATGTATTTATGATCTTCTTCATGATCCTGTGTTCAGTCCTAACATTACAACAGCAGAGATGACCAAAGTAGGTTCATTCATCAAAAGCACGTTTTGTATGGCAGAAATACTACTGGTTATCCCTTTAGCTGACCACTTTGAAAATCTATCTGGTTTTCCACAGGGGCCTCAGATAAGGAAAACAAAAAACAGCCCAACATGTATAGCCATTTGTAGATAAACAAAACATTTTCCATTAGCAAAGCACTGCAGAGGCAAAGATATAAATCAGGACACACTAACTTCAATAACAATATCTGGATTGCATAGAAATGCATACTCATTTAAATAGCTTCCAATATTTTCTCATTGTTCACGAAACAAAACAGCAACTTTAGAACACAGCAAGAGGCATGAAATCAACAGCTACCAATAGTGTTCTCTAAGACCATGAATCTGAATGCCCTACCAACTTTAAATGATGGCAGTATTTCTTCAGCAAATATCCTAGGATGAGTGAGCTGGCATGACCTGACACACAGCTCAGACAGCAAGCAGATGGCAAAAAGGTACGTATAGTTCATTACCTTGATTCACCTTTAAAGCAGGCCACTGGACCTGCTGTTTAATACTGTGTAGGTCAGCGCTGACCCACTGACCTGCTCAGAGCATGTCTCACCCAACCTAGCACACCAGCTTCTCAGTGCGGAGATGCATGTACAACTTTGCTTTTTATGCATCAGAAAAATGTTCAGGATGAACACAGGCAGGGTGACTCCCCAAGAGGTGAATGCAGTTAGGAGGTGTAGACTTTGCATTAACATTAAAACCAGCATTGTTCTAGGGAAGGGTGGTAAGTGTTTCTGGTTTTCTGTGTTTCTGACATTTCTATTTAACTTTATCTGAATCGTTGCCCATCTTCTAATCTTGGTATTGCATTTAGGTTCCAGGTTTAGCTATTAACCTGTATTTAAAATGCACCTTTTTTATTGAAGCTGCATTCTTGATGGTAACCATAACAACACTCTGCAAAATGCACTGTTTGAAGAGTTGGTTTAACAACTGTCAGTGGAAAGGAAAGAATTAATGAGGAATTACATTGTTATTTACAGTTTGCCTACTGTCATACATGTAGCTTCAGCTTATAGGAAAAAGCTTTAAAAAGCTTAATCTTGATGGCACAAACACTGTTTTGAGTTTCAGTGCGCAAGAGGACTACTGCAAGTTTGAAAGTATTCGTTATTTCAATGTTTTCATAGTAAATAACTGATTTAACTTGTATCAAACTCCTATCTCCATTTGTACTTCACAGAAGCCTCATACCCCTGCACTGCCGAATGCTTTCAACAGTGTCCCTCTCTAGCAGATTCTTGTGCTAAACTCATAGTTTCCTTCTTAAAAAAGGAAATATAAATACAATCTTAGTGTTTACAACCACTACTGTTCAAACACACTATGTTTAATCACAAGACTTTGCTTAGCACATGAAAGTCTACTCCAGAACACTTCATTCAAATCCAACCAGGATGTGTAATCTGCAACATAAAGAACCTGAATCTATAAGGTAATATACAGCTTTAACACTGCGATTCTCCCAAAAGCACAACACTACTATTTTAAATACTACAGGTTACAGACAATTTTAGTGAACTAAGAAGTATTAATCAACACACAAAATATTAATTAGTAATTAAGGCAGTTCCATTACTCACAAGCAGAATATCCACCTGAGCATCAGCTCTAATGTCAGGCAAGAGAATATTAGAATGTTTTTGTACCATCTAGGCTCAGTTTTCTATTACACAAAGGCTTTTCAGACAAAGCCTAGCAATGCACTATTTGGGACACAATTTTTTTTGTCCCTAGAGAGTACAGTCCACTAGTTTAGGAGGTCACATGCCTCCTAGTGCTCTAGGGACAGGTAAAGGAACCCGTAAAGCTGGTCTCTTTCAGCCTTCCCATCTGCCATCTAACTGTGAATAGGTTAAATGCAGTTCTGCAACCTGAATCATAGAATCATCTAGGCTGAAAGGGACCATTAAGATCATCAAGTCCAACCATTAATCTAATGCCGCCAAAACCACTACTAAACCATGTCCCTAATGCCACGCCTACATGTCTTTTAAATACCTCCAGGGGGGGTGACTCCACCACTTCCCTGGGCAGCCTGTTCCAATGTTTGATGACCCTTTCTGTGAAGAAATTTTTCTGAATATCCATCCTAAACCTCCCCTAGTGCTACTTGAGGCCATTTCCTCTTGTCCTATTGCCTGTTACTTGGGAGAAGAGACCAACCCCCACCTCACTACAACCTCCTTTCAGGTAGCTGTAGAGAGCAATAAGGTCTCCCCTCAGCCTCCTTTTCTCCACATTAAAGAACCCCATTTCCCTCAGCCGCTCCTCACCAGACTTGCGCTCCAGACCCCTCACCAGCTTTGCTGCCCTTCTCTGGACATGGTGTACCACCTCAATGTCTTTCTTGTAGTGAGGGGCCCAGAATTGAACCCAGTATTCAAGGTGCGGCCCCACCAGTGCTGAGTACAGTGGGACAATCAGTTCCCTAGTCCTGCTGGCCACACTATTCCTGATACAGGCCAGGAAGCTGTTGGCCGCCTTGGCTAGCTGGGCACACTGCTGGCTCATATTCAGAAGAAATGAGCTAGAGGACTGGACTTAAAAAAGTGGTACTTACATTTGCATTACCAGCTTTTTGGATAAGGTGTTTAGCCTATTTCTATCTGAACACCACCAGAATTTTAAATTCTCTAAATTATTTTTTTTTATTTACAATTTAAATTACAGGCAATATTTATATTTCAGTAGTGTTTTCTATGCATGGTTCAAAGTTTACTACATAACAAGTTAGCATGATGGTTGTTTATTTTGTAGAGGAAAATCTTATTTATAAGGCATCTTCTGTAAATGTTCTCAGGTGCTGGACAACACTAAAAGAACACTCATGAATCACATGAAAAATTGCAGACAGATAAATCAAATTGGTAATGCTTTTTTAAAATTATTTTGAAAAGCTGAGAGTTTAAAGAAAGCAAAATTTTTAGAGCAATGGTTCCACCAATTAATACTATTGTATTTAAAAATTTGGTTGCCTATTGCTTTCATGAGGGATAATGAATCCCTATGGAAAAAGTATGCAACACTAAGAGCCCATCAAAAAAAGGTCTTAAACAGTAGATGGATGAGACCCATTCAGAGCTTTCCAAACCCCTACATTGATTCTAAAATGAGTGTTTCCCTGAACAAGCTCACAACAAAGAGAGAGCAAAGCAAGCTGAACATGCCCCCACCAGCTAGCTACAAGGCAAGCAGTAGCACTCCGAAAAAGCCACTGGTAGCAGAATAGCCCCATGCTCCCCATTTAGCAAGAAAGCAGTGCTTTAGCTATGAAGTCCCCAGAACACGCAGCTGTTCTGAACACGAACATGGAAGCTGCTCCACTTTGCCCAAAATGCTTAAGAAAATATTAATAGGGTAAAAAAAAAAAAAAAACATCCTAAAACTCCCACTCTAATCCGGTGATTACACCACCACCAGAAGGCAAATAGATCCAATGTTGCTCAGAGCAAAGGAAGAACTAAACTAGGTCTGTCTGGTGACCACAGCAATTGCTAAACTGTTAAGGATTTCAGTTCCTCACTTACTTTGTGAATCTATTGCTTTATTTCCAGCGTCCAAGTCAAATGAAACATTTTGCTTGACCTTCTTCCTTCCATTTTAAATTTCAACATAAAAATCCCTCAAAATGTCAATAGATTTATATTTGCCATATATTCTTCAGAATACTGCCAAATATAACATTCAGCTGCTCAAAAATTCTCATCTTCTACAGTACATAAGAAAAGAAACCTGGAGTGACTGAACTGATGGATTGTCATGCTAATCCATTGCTGTCCCACTCTTTCAACCTACTATAAACCTCACAGGACAGGACTGGGGTTTGGGTTTGTTTGGTTTTTTTTTCTTAGTACACTGCTAATGTCAGTACAACAAAGGTTTAATGACTCACTATAAGACATCAAAACTAAACTTAATACAGAAAAAACAAGTACTACTTTGATGTAGCTTTCTCTATATTGAACTATTACATGTTTAAATTATTCTCTTAACAGAAATAAAACCAACTCAAAATGCTAATTTGTCAGTAAAGCAGCATTTAACTGAAGAGACATAATTTGCTGTTGAAGGGAGATTTCCTCTGGTTTTGCCTTGTTTTGTTTCCTTTAATCTGACATAACAGTAACTTGGAGTATGTTTGTTATCTGATTGCACACAAAGAGAACACTTCCACATAAAACATGAGCTTTAAAAAAAACTTTAAAAAAAATTAATAAAATTTAATAAAATTCAAAGTATACGCCAATAAGTGGTCAGGACTCTGGCCTGGTCAACTGCTGTATTTTCAAAGACAAAGGCAGAGCTTTTCCTGCACAATCTACATAGCTCCAGCACTGCCGCACCATCCCACCAGGTCACCTCTGCTTGCTTAGCTTGTCAAAGTTTCCAAAAACATCTTTTTAATCAAGGACCTTTTCAATCAAAATGCCAGCCTGCAAATCCAAAAATAGATCAATGCACAACCTGGTAACAACACTCGACTGCCATGGTAACCAGAGATAGTATTTCTTTGAAGACCCTGTACTAAAAGATGCACGTTTCCAGCACAGATACAGAATTAAGCCTAATACAAGCCCAATAAGGGGTATTTGCTGTTCTTATAATTAAGAGCATTACGAAACATTCCAGATCCTCATGAACTGATTTTCTACTACATACACTCCCCTGCTATGTTCCTTTTAACAGTCCAACAGCATGAAGGCATTCTGCCAAGGTTATCTGCTCTCTTTGTGTGACCTGCCGCTTTCTTCTTTTCTTTAGGTTAACTGAGAACATGAAGTACATTAAGTGTATCTGTACTTCAGACCCATACAGTCTCTAGTGAAGAAAAGTGTTGATTGTCTGAACATTACTGTACGAATCTCTCATTATTCCTGTCCTCCAAAATGGGAGGTTTGAGCCTATTTTTTTCCTTTTCTCCGTTTTTCTTGTTATCAGTCCACATCATCTGTGCAATGACGTGGCAGTTCAATCTTTGTCTCATATGGTGGGTACTTCTGTTTCTGAGATTTGACATTGACTTAGCTACAAGAAAAGGGGGTAGGCTAGAGTATTTTTGTAAATACTTTGCATTGTATCATGCACAATGAACTCAAGTACACATGTCACTCCACTATTGCATGGTTGAGGTTTTGGCACATAGCTTGTAGGAATTTTTCTCTTTGTAGATGGTCGATTCTATTGGAGTTTATTCATAAAAGAAAAAAAAAAAAAAAGAGATGCATACATTAAGAGCTGGCACTATGGATATTTTTTCATGCTGTTCCGATGCACAGCTTGCTTGCAGGGCCAAAATATGCACTCTCACACTTATTAAAGCAAATTTTGTGTGCTTCAAGGAGAATATACTGTTTCCTGTATTCTTTATGTTAGATTTCTAATTAGAGATCTGTCTCAGTGAAGGTAAATGTCCCCAAATTACTCAGTGAAAACTTAGTAAGCTAAACTAATGTCTCAGACAGACTCATCTGATTTGCAGCATTCTGAATATGCTATCAATTTCATATGAAAGATCAGAAAAACAGTAATTGCAGAAACTGCAGTTTAAAAAAAAAAGTGGCCTCAAAATGTTCCAAAATAAAACACTCCTAATTTTAAATGTTATTTATGTGAACCTCTTCATATGTTTAGCAAATGTACTACATGCTGTATGAAAATGCCAAAAGTAGTTTAAAAATAAACTATTTTTTCCTACAATACTATACAAAAACATCATTAATCATCATAAAAATGGCCTTGTTTTCTTTAAAAAGGATGCATCCCCATTTCACTTTGATGCATATTACAATCTGCTATATATTAAACATTGTATAATACATGGAGTTAAGCAAAGTTTGGATTATTTTTTTTCCCCCAAAAAGAAATTTTGGTATTTCAACTTTTGTTTTTAACCTGTATTGTAATAAAAATAAAGCAAACTTTTTCACAAAATGAAAATCTCCTAAAATGTGACTGTTAAACAGCAACATTTCAATTTTCTTCAATAAAACAAAACTTGTCAACATCCTTAACTGGGATGAATCTATTCTGGTGCTCTGAACCAAATCAAAAAGTTTATTTTAAGTCAGCTTAACATTAAATCGCATTTACATATGGTGTCATAGTACAGTAATTGAAGTAATACAACACTAAAACGCACACTGCCAAAATAAGAAAAATTTATCAGTGGAGGGACTGTTCTGCACAAGCTCTACACTTAACTCCTCTTTTGTATCCATTACCAGGCACTGCTAAAGAGATAAGATGCTGGATTTAAATCTGCCTTTCGGCTGATTAAGTTAAGAATTCTTATATTCTTAAATTTGCTTGTCCTTCAGGTGTATTCCTCCTTTTATTCACCAATGGACTAAGCTCCTAGACCGCTCTACATCTCTTACAGGACATTAGTCACATGATGCCTATGCTACTTGGTTAAAAAGAAATCAGAATGCGTCTTAAAGGAAAAGAATACTCTTTTAGCAAGTCAAATTTTCCTCAAAAGAATGCTCATTTTGAAGAAGCTGTACTTTTGTGCTGAAAAAAAAAAAATTAATGCTAAACTACTGACCAGCTCTTGTAACAAGGCTCGTCTGTTGTACTCCGTATGTTTTTTGGGGGGTAAATAAGTAACTGAAGATATAACAAAAGGTTGATCCAAGTATCTTCAATTCAATGGAAAGATCTCTGAATTCCTCACTGTAGCACGTCGGTGAGAACATATTTAACAAGGGGGGAAAAAAACTCTGCAACAGCAATTGCAGCTGGAGAGAAGAGTGAGAATATATGAGAGAAACAGCTCTGCAGACACCAAGGTCAGTGAAGAATGAGACGGAGGACATGCTACAGGTACAGGAGCAGAGATTCCCCTGCAGCCCCTGGTGAAGCCCATGGTGAGGCAGGCTGTCGCCCTGCAGCCCATGGAGGTCCATGGTAGAGCAGCTATCCACCTGCAGCCCATGGGAGGATCCCACAACGGAGCAGGTGGATACCCAAAGGAGGCTGTGACCTTGTGGGAAGCCCACACTGGAGCAGGCTCCTGGCAGGACCTGTGACCCTGTGGAGAGAGGAGCCCACACTGGAGCAGGTTTGCTGGCAGGACTTGTGACCCATGCTGGAGCAGTCTGTTCCTGAAGGACTGCACCCTGTGGAAAAGGACCCACCCTGGAGCAGTTTGTGAAGAACTGCAGCCCATGGGAAGGACTTATATTGGAGAAGTTTGTGGAGGACTGTCTCCCATGGGAGGGACCTTGTGCTGGAGCAGAGGAAGAGTGTGAGGAGTCCTCCCCCCAAGGAGGAAGGAGCAGCAGAGAAAATGCGTGATGAACTGACCACAACCCCCACTGCCCATCCCCCTGTGCTGCTCAGGGGGAGGAGGTAGAGAATTTGGGAATGAAGTTGTGCCCGGGAAGATGGGAGGGGTGGGGGGAAAGTGTTTTAACATTTGGGTTTATTTCTCATTACCCTACTCTGATTTGATTGGCAACAAACTAAATTAATTTCCCCAAGTAGAGTCTGTTTTGCCCATGATGGTAATTGCTGAGTGATCTCTTCCTCGTCTCGACTCACGAGCCTTTCGTTATATTTTCTCTCCCCTGTCCAGCTGAGGAGAGAAGTGATAGAGCAGCTTTGGTGGGCACCTGGCGTCCAGCCAGGATCAATCCACCACTCAGAGAAACATTCTCAGTAGAATACAAAGAAGGAAGGTCATAGCCTCTCTTTTAGGCATCTAATTTAGGTAGGATTCACAGAAACACAAGCCTAAATATCTTACATAGTCGAAAGAAACAGAGAAGCTAAGTTAAATGCTTATACTGCTGTAATGTACACTGTGTGAATGCTACTTTCTCCACATCCTTTTCATACCAGGTTTAAATCACTAATACCTTCAAATAAACATAAATCAATGGCTGCTGCCTTTTACTTAGCCTTCATAAGAGTTTTCTCTGTACACAGTGACTAGGTAGGGGAGTTGTTCTAAGAATATGAACAGATCATTTACCTGAAGACTGACAGGATGAAGTCACACTGACGCAAAATAATTTTCAAAGACTATTATTAATTTTGGTGATTTGAAACAGCTTTCTTGAACCAGGGCTACAATAAGATGATAACATCTTTTTATCCAGCTCTCAAGAAGGGTATCGCTAAGATCAATAGAAAAATGAATCATATGCCCTTGAGTGAAAGAAAAATATTGATGCTTGTACCATAATGAAAGTTCAGAAATTCAGTTGTTAATCCCAAAGTCTTAACTTTAAGCACTGCATAGGTTTTCTGCCACACTTGTGATTGTATCCTGTGACTTACATTTTTAATTACCTCCTGCTCAGCTATAACTATAAATATACTGTCTTTCCGATAGCTTGTTAGGTAACGATGGGAAAATACACAAACATATCTCAAACAGTTTCTTAGCCAGAAGAGCTCTTCAACTTGCTCTGTTCTAATCAATTCACAAGTGCTGTTCATAGATCAGATATCTACAAAAGGAGACATAATGAAGCCAAGATGTTGTTTACACCAACACTAGAAACAAATGATAGCAAAAGTCACGAACTGGTTTACAGTTCCCTATCCATACATTTTTCTAGTTACACAGTTCTTACAGTGGTTTTTCTTGTGGACAGTCTATCATCAATCAAATGAAAAATACTTCATTTCAATTTTTTTCTCAAAGGGAAATGCAATAAATGTTGTTTATGAGTATAAGAGCATATCACAAACAATATAGTATCTAAAAGCTAAAAGAGCAAAAGAATACCACTAGCACAGACTTGCTTAGAATTCAAAAAACTTTTAATAGAATATCTGCTCAATGAAAGGCTCTTCCTTCCCACTCCCATTGAACTTATCTATATACGACATCCACATGTCACAGTGCTTGAAATAAAAGATGGAGCCTCTTCAAGGAGCTTGGATGTGGCTCAACCTCATAATATCTACACATCAAAAGCACCGTTGATATATTCTATACAGTCAGTGGCTGACCAGCTGGTATGAAATCCTGTATCGTGAACACAGCTCACTATGCAAAGCTAAAAGCTTTCTTGATACATCCATACAATTGCTTTAACAAAGCAATAGCCAGACGCAAGCCATAGCAGTGAAGAATTTGGGTTAGTTTTTGTTTTATTATTTTATCCATTTCTCTTTTAAAAATAAAAAAGTGAATGATGGAAAAAAGTGAACTTCTAGTGAGTATTCTAAGTATTCAACACTGTTGAATAGTGAGTATTCAACACTCCGAAAACACCCCCGAAGAAAACTACAGTGAGATAAATGTTCAAGTCCACAATCTAGATACCATAAAACAGAAATTACATATGCCATGGAGAACAGTGTCATCTTGCATATGATTTTAGTGTGTTGTAGTGGAATGTGAAAAACAGCTGCTAATTAATTTAAATCTCATAATACTGAAAATATTTGTGTCCACTTCTACATATAATACTAAGGGCTATAATAAACATAAGTAAAAAAGACTAATGCACTGATTTTCATTCCTCATTTATAAATGCTCTGTCAGTGAGAAAAATTAATCATCTAAAAAAATAAAACTTATCAGGAAGGCAAATTCATGGAAGAAACCACCACCATCACTGTGCTTCCTTTTAGGTCGTCTAATAGTGAAAAGAGCTGATAAAACAGAATATGCCATACTGCAAACTGGAAAAACTGCAGAACACATCAGTAACAGACTGAATATCCACAAGATCAGAAAACCAAAGACCAAAATTGTAGTATGAACTTGATTGGCTTATGGGTTTGGAGATCTGCTTCCTGAAGAATTACTATTTCTTGTCATACTTGTCCATTGCCCTCTGTTCACAAAATGCAGCCCACATAACTAGATGAAGTCCGTCACATAACCTTCAGAGAGACACATCTAAATTAGGCCAGGTATAAGAGCTTACAAAGACAGCTTTAGCACGACAAAAATGTGAAAATGTCACTGTCCTAACAAGGAGGACAAAGAGCTTCTTCCTCTGAATACTGAACAGCTTTCGCAGCTATTTAACCCGCAAAGATAGCAAAACTTCTATGTGAAAAGTTGGCAACTTTAATGTTTATTTTGTTTATAATGTTTATTTTTTGCCAAGAATTCAAAAATCATTCTGCTTGCCAGTGACTGAACATAAGCGCTATTGTAGGCAGACGTGGAAGAATATAAAAGGAAAAAGAGTATTCTTCAGGAAAAAACCCAACACGCACCGTTAATATTAATAAGTTAAAATTAGACACAGTCAGACCTCATGAATTACCCAGGAGATGTGATTAAGTGCAATCAGATTCCAAGCACTATAATGCTGGGAATAGTGTCTCTGACCTAAATGCTCTTCTCATCACGAAATGTCAGTAATAATGACCTCAAGCAACTTCACCCTGAATTTGGTCTGCCTTTGATAAAATACCATGGTAGATTCACAAGATAGTAGTAACTTACAAACTTATATAGTCTCCATGATTAAGCATGACATTTTTCCTATACAAAGCGCCAAAACTGGAAAAAAAGACCAAAAGGTCACAATCTGACGAAGACGCCTTTCAAATGAGAGGACTGCTGCAAAGCCAGCGTTGCTAGCATGACCCACAGGGGCTCTCTCTGACAAGCCTGCTGGGGCAGCTTTAAAATGACCAGTTAAATGCCTGTGGAGATACAGCTCCCTAGTTATTGACTGACCTATATATTTTTGGCATCAGTTATGCTCCAGAGAATCTGATTTGACAGGCAGTTAAAAGTCCACAGTTAAATAAATTCTGAAATAGCCAAGATAAGCAGACCGACTTCCTAAGAAGATTAGTTTCTTCTGTTCATCAGTATTTTGGGGACCTTGTAAGAAAGTGAAAATAGGCACCATTTTGAAAGAATAGAGGCTTGCAACATTTTATATGTCAAACAGCTAATATATACACACATACAACAGCCCCATAAATTCTTAAAACATAAAATAATCCCCTGTGCCATGACCATCACAAAGCAACACCGTTCATCAGGATACATTCACATGCAATGGTTGGCCCTCAAGTACAATGGTAGCTGCAGTTTAGTTAACCACTCCCTGAAAGACACCACGGACATTTGTAGATACACTGCTCATGTTCTTTCCAGCTGACATTGATAACTATTTTTAAGTTAAAAAGCAGACTATAGGGGCTGCTTTGTGGCCATGGGGAGAGTAATTCAATCTGTGAAATTTAACGTCTTCAAAAAAATTTACCCAGATTTCCTTTTGCCATCATTGTTTTCTTGCTCTCATCGTCACCCTTCATTGAAACTCCCTCCAGAAACCAGGAGGACAGAATCACATCAGGAAGCAAAAGGCAGAAGACACTTACAAAGCTAATCACTGAATCAAACAGGGAGGCAGCTGGATATTTTAAGACTGAGCAGAATGGGGACTTATTCTAGCACAGTGTGGGGAAAGAAGATTAGGACAGAAACAAAGAGATGAAATGAAAGGACAAGGGTCCTTGAATGGTCTTTTATTGCTCCCCCAGAGTAAGACCTAAACATTTCAGAAATTCAGATATTATTGCAAAAAATAATGTTTTGATTATTTCTTACAATGATGAATAGATTTATGGCTGACAATAGTGGATAAGCGGCATACTGCTTGTCCTGTATTGTACTGGCATGTACTATGTTTCCATTCTCCTTTTAATTCCAGTGAATGCAAAGGCTTCATGTTAAACCTAAATCCTCCATCTTCCTCTAGAATCATTTTCCAGCAGAATCTAAATTTCAACTATGTGATATGACTCCAAATAAATAAAGCATCATCAAGGAAAAGATACATGTTGTGTAACGACAGCCTTTCTGAATCAGAGACTCATACAGTACCTGTGGATGTATCCACTGTGAAAAAAGAAGAAAATTCTCCTGGGACCAGTTCATATGTGACAACGCCATATATTCCCGAATCTCTGTCTGTGGCAACAACATTGATGATCTCTGTTCCTGGCTGTGTGTGACTGCTGATGCTCGTCACATAGACAGCTTGTTCAAAAACAGGTTGATTATCGTTAATATCTTCTATCTCGATGCGAACAAAAGCTTGGGCACTCAGCCCACCCTGTTGGATAAATAAGACAAAAAAAACCCCACAAGGTCAATTTTAAAAGTGTACACAATAGCGTGATGCACATCAGGCTTCAGCCCATCATTAGGAAACGGAACACACTGCAACAATATTGAGCAACAAAAATGTCTGATAAAAACAACTCATAGCATCTGTAATATCCCAAAATACTGCATTTAGGCAAGTTGCATGTTCAGAACAACTCCAATGAGCTGAGAAAGTACACAAAGAAGTTTAGCTTCTTACAACAGTGAGGCCTGAACACGAAGTTATTTTTGTTAATACTAACTAGCAACACACATGTCAAATCCTTGCTAGTCTAACCTTACTTATTTTTACTGTAATCATCTATGCACCACTACAGATGAAAGCTGGGGCTTTCTGCCCCAGTAATACATACCCCTCATGTGACTGTGGTGCTCCAGTAAAGAAGGAATAACTTCTTTCTATGAGTCTTTCAGATTTAAAAGCATGACCATCGTAACAGTGAATGTGACGCCTTTTCAACTATTGTTTAGGAACACGGAGTGAGAGCAGAGCAATACAGGACAGCCAAAATCTGACCTGTCAGGCTGCTGCCTGCAACACCTATCCTCAATTTACCTCCCTGGCAGGTTGAAGCAGTTCTGCTCATGCAGTGTGTGTGTGTGTGTGTCTATAGATATATACATATTTATGTATATACAAGTGTGTGTGTATGTGTATATATCTCTCTGTGTATGCAGGCACATGTGCTTGTCTACATACTCACACCTTCACTTTGTGTACACAGAGACAGAACAATACCAAATTCAACTAAAGCACAATTGAAACAATTTGTTGGTGTAAAATTCATAACTGATTACATAAAATTATTTCCAGCACGTTTGTGATTTTGCAAAGAGGTCTCACCACGCTTCCTAGGGGGCCTGGCTCAACTTCCCTGCTCTTGTTTTCTCTACAGAAAGAGCTGGGAAAAGAGCCAGGCCTTGGTCACAGCTTTGGCAAAGAGCCAGGCCTTGGTCACAGCTTTGGCACCAGCCAAAGTTTGGTGTTTCTTTGCTACCCCAGCCCAGCCGCTGTGCTGCTCTCCACACGGCTGAAGCTCCAGCTACAGGTGCCCACCAAGAGCCAGGCAGGCAGCCACCGGACCATGTTTAGCCTTGCTCTGCAGTGAAACCACAGAAGTGAGGAGCAACTGCAAGCTGGCTTATCAAACCATGCAACAGCAAAATCATGATTTTCCACAGCAAAGCACTGAATTTTGTGACAATCTAGAAAAAAGACAACTTGTGGGTGCTAAAGTGTAGACCCCATAGGGCCCTAAGTGAAACAAATGGCAATTTACTTCTCAGAGGCACTACCTTGTGCCTCCAGTGGACTCCCTTCATCAGTTTGGAGGGGTTCATGTTTCCAAGGTTATTTTACAACCATAACAACTACAGACATTTTTAGAAGAAAGCAGTTCCACTTGTGGCACGGCTAACGGTAAATGCTGGGACACTGATGTGTACAACTGAGGCACAAAGCAGCACATGTATGTATAGCCTGCACGTGCTGCACACAGTACAGTAAGATACAGACTGAGGAAGAATCCCGCACTCTTCAAAGTCACACTGAGAATGCTGTGCTTGTACCAATTCGTCAGTTACCAAAACTGCTGACACATGACAAGCTATGCTGAGCAAGTCCAAACTTAATTCTGCAGTCACAGTAGCTACGATATAAAAAAAATAGAAAAGATTACTAGGTTGCACATTTCTGCAACCTAATTGTTCATGTCAATTATTTTTAAACATGACCTTCACGAAACTATCCAATGATTCTGACTGCATACTACTCCTTTAGATTTGCCCTGCAGCCTAACAATCTCCCCCAAAACTATTTGTGAAGGTTTGCTTATCACATCCCCAGGGTCTGACTTTTGGGAAAAAATACTATCTGCATTCTCCTGCACATTTCAACAGGGATTTTTGCTTTGTTCTGGTTTGGATTTTTTTCATCCATGCAGTAATATTAACACTGTTGGGTGGCAATGACATTCCCATGAAAGCTCAAGTGTGTGGAAAATTGAGATGATCTTGTGCATCACGTGTCTATGTTTCACCCACAGACTAGGAAATCTGGCCCACATCCTCCTGGCATGCCTGGGTGTTCTTCCAAAGAAAATAAGGAATGGCATGCTTCCAGGGCTCATGCTGCCACAGAGGCAGCTGGCAGCTAGGACACGGGCCTGGGGACCAGCACCAGCCTCAAACTGCAGAGACAGTCGTGAAACCCTGTGCTGATATGGGGAAATAGAGGTGTGGAGAACTAGTGGGCTCACTGCCAACACCCCAACCCCACTTCAGGGTGAGCCCCTTTCTCCAACACCTTGATTTCCGCAGGAAGGAAATCCCTGCACAGGAGCTAAAAGGGGAGCCCTATGCACTTTGTCCAAGCCCACTGTCATGATGATGCTCTGTGGCTCCACAGTTTTCAGGTACTTTAGAACAGGAGTTGGAAACATTTTTAAGGGAAGAGGGCCAAGAAAGAAGCGAGGTCAAGAATAAAAAGCATCTAAAAAGAGGCAAAGTTTGGAACAACATGAAACCAAGCTGCAAAAATTCATGAGAACTTGTGTTTAACTGCTTCTTCCAAGTTTCATTATTGCTAAACAGACATTAAAAAAACCCCCCACCCTCCAGCTAATTTGTGTTTATCCTGTGGAGTTATGCAAAGACTACAAAGTCTTTGGAAATGGATTAATTCTAAGTATATGGGGGAAGCAAGTTGGAGACCTACTAGCTACCTGATCCCTCAGAAGACTGCCCAAATTTTATGATGGAGACAGATCCTTCTTTTCCTGAAGAAGCAATGTATCCCCTCACATTAGTCAAGTACAATATTAACTTATTAACTTACAATATTAACTGGTTATGTTCCAGCTCTCCCTCTGACTATGAAAATTAAGTATCATCCCAGGTGAGAAAGAACAGACTGCCTTCTCTTTCTAACCATGTGGATATACTTCATCTACTGAGAAGCAAGCATGACATAGTAGATCTTCCAAAATATGAAGGTTGATTTAAACAAGTCTGTTACTGACAAATAATTACACTTGTCAAAACATGTTACAAGCAACAGAAAGCCACAGTTGTTCATTTTTAAATCCCTTTTCTCAAATGTTCAAGTATTTTTAACTACTGTTATGCTGTTTGATGCAAGACAAGTCACAATTACAACAGCTTCTTTGTCAGAATCCTTAGAGTTGTGTCTTCCATGGAAGAAAAAGGAGACACAAGAAATTACCACCAAGGCAAAATAACCACAAGTAATATTTTCTTTACTTTGGCAGGACTAAATTTGTATGAAAATATAAAGCTATGGGTACAACTCTTCATCATGCCTCAAAAAAACCCCAACACAATTATCCTGCCTTGGGCAGGACAGACTCTTTAGCTTAATAAGTAGAAATGGTGCTGCTTCAAATAGCTGTATTTCTTTATCTTGATGTTGTAAAGTGTTTAAGAATCCATCAAGACTTCCATGACAGCCTCCAACATTTTTGTCAGTGAATTGTGCTGTCAAATTTTTGTTCCAAACTAAACTGTGATCTACCGAATCTCTGACATGAAGTCTTTTTTTTTTTTTTTTGGTGTTAAACCTAAGAGATATGTTGCCTTGAAGTTGCAATGCTGTCAAAATGGAGACACCACCAATTATTTCAAAAGCCTTAACTTCTTCAGAAGCTTTACCTGTGAATGTTGAGCTCTTATCTCTACATTTCAATGGCTCCAATGTAAGAGACAAAGAAAACTGTGCAGCAGTGTCCTTTACCAAAAAGCAAGATATGAAGAACAAAGTATTTTTCTATGCAGAACGGCAATAAGAGAGTCACTAAGGCTTCAGTATTAGTAGATGTTCTTCAGAGTCTAAATAAATATGAACCTATGTAACTGGTAGACTTTACATGTTTAATGAATTGTTCTGGTACCTGTTTAAAGATGAGCAGTAACATAAAAGGTGCTAATGCCATACTCTACGTTGATAGGCACTTTCATAATCTGCTGCAAGTGATATAAATGGAAAGAGTTCAGAATACACTATAAATTCCTCCAAAAATGTATCACTGCACTTCAGCCTTGAAGCCCAAGCCTGGTCTCTTCTTTTCATGGTAAAACTTCCACTTAAAAATTGGGAATTATGCCCGTTTACTTTTTGTTCTTTTTTAAAAAGGAAACACACCTTTATGAAAGAAAAAATACTCTTACTATTCAGATGAACTGCTTACCTATTTGTCTCTGAGTATGTCAAAGCTCCTATTCTGAGCAACAGACCTTGAAAGTCATTACATGCAATTACATATAAAATAAGTGGTTTTGAAGAAACCCAGGCATAGTATCGGAGTCAATACTATGAGGCAGCTTTAGCTAAGTGTTCTGTGACAATGAGGTTGGTTTATGCACAATGCATAAAGTTAAAGCTCAAGTCTTTCTTCTCTTTTTTTAATTTTTCACATATGTGCACTTTAATTGCCTATGCAAACATTCTCAAAGCATTTAAGTTGAATTTTGAAAGACTGCTTCCTAACAAGAAGTGATAACACCCATCTGTGTAAGGAAGCACATAATCCTGAGTCAACTCAGTGATAATCTTGAGCATACAGTACAGATGTGATCACAATCCTCTATATAACTGTACCTTCATATTTAGCAGATGCACTTGTATATGCAATTAGATGACTTATGATCTACTTTAAAGCATTGTATTTAAAATTCTTAGTTTACCTTAATTCTACAAGTGCATCTCATTTTTAAGTAGTTTTCAGCATACAAAATCTGATATTTTTATTAAAAAAAACTCCAGAAAAGGATAAAAACACTTAAGACTCACAAAGATAGAAATCTAGAAAAGATGGCAATTAAAAGTCTTATTATCTTAATACTACTCAACTGGCGATGAAAAGAAGCATCCTTGTTTCTATTATAGGGAATGCTAGGTCTTCAGTTTTTCAGCTGCTACATAATCATTGCAAAAGGTTCAATACACCATTGGCAGGCTGTTTCACTTAAGTAAAACTGCCTGCATTGCAGGTCTGCAGACCACCTCCCTGCTGTCAAAAGCACTTTCATACCGCGCTACACAGAACAACATCAGTGACAACAGGTACCCTGTAAGTCCTTGCAGCACTCACAATATCTTCAGAGCCCTCTGTCTGAACCCAAATACTGGACATGTGCTGTAGCCTGCACGTACAAAAGTAGCTCTGCCACTGTGATGCTCTCCACCACCAACATGAAGACAGGGAAGAAGCAGCCCAAATTAGCAGATGAACATATGGGATAGTCTCCCGCCACATCCCCAGGTCGGTCAGTCAGTCAGGTCCACTCAAGGGCTGCAGGGCTCTACCCCCATGCTCCAGAGCCAAGGCTGGCTGCACACTCTTCTGCTTCTCTCCATCATTCCCTGGCAGAAATTATTTCCGTGGGTTTTGTCCTATGACATGGACGCCCTTTTCCTTGGAAAAAATACAGCCCAAAATCAGAAGATCTTAGTCCAGGCAAAGGCTAACAGATGGACAGGGGGAAGAGAGAAGCGCTGGTGGAATGAGTCCCATGACTGGAGTGCTGGGATGGAGGGCTACAGGCTGTTCAGTAGAGATAGGCAGGGCAGGCAAGGTAGAGGTGTCACACTACATGTAACAGGTTTGATTGGACAGCCGTTACAGCTAGTAATGATGTGATTAACAGCCTCTGGGTGAGGATTAGGGGAATGAAAAACAAAGGACGTGTTGTAGTGGGTGTTTACTGCCGATCATCCAGCCAGGATGTGAGTGAGATCAGGCTTCACATGAAGATTAGAGCTGTGGTTTGTATATGCAGGAAGAAGACATGAAAGGCCAAAGCTCAACTAGAGTTGAAACTGGCCAGCATTGTTTCAGATAACAATAAGGGCTTTTTTTAAGTAAGAGGAGGTCTAAAGAAAATGTTGGACAGACACTTGAAGATGGTTATCTGACTAATATGGACAAAGAAAAAGCAGAGGCGCTTCATGCATTTTTTGCCTCAGTCTTTAGCCGATCTCTTCTCCCTTATATCCAGTGCCAGGATGCATGGGAATGGTTGCAAGCTGTACTGGGGAGGTTTAGACTGGACATTAGGAAGCATTTCTTTACCAAGAAGGTGGTCAAACACTGGAAGAGGCTTCCTAGAGAGGTGGTCAATGCCCCAAACCTGTCAGTGTTAAAGGGGCATTTGGACAATGCCCTTAACAACAAGCGTTAACTTTTGGTCAGCCCTGAATTGGTCAGGCAGTTGGACTAGATGATCGTTGTAGGTCCCTTCCAACTGAAACAGTTTATTCTATTCTACAACTACAGTGGGCACGGCTTCCTTGGGCCAACAAGTTAGGATGAAAGACACATGCCCTGAAGTGTTTTCAACCCTGACAACATCTAAAAGTTGTGACTGTAGTCCAGAATAAAAAGGAAACTGAAACAAAAAGCTTCATCCTTCTCACTCACAATGTGCCCAAGGTAAAAAAAGAAAAACAAAACTGTGGAGTATGGACACATTTAGAAGGCACCTGAAGTACTACTACATGCTAGTGAATCCTGGGATATGCTGAAACTAGAGCCTAACAGAGCCAAACTAGGGAAAAAAACAGGCAAAATGACAAAAAAGGCACTGGAGCACAGATTTTCAAACAAAACCACCAAAAAGCCTCCTACCACCATTCAATGGCAGCCTTCAAATCATTAAGGGCAGTCCTATCACAGCGCTCAAGAACCTCACCTGGAGTAAAGAAAACCAAGGCAGACCATTCTGCAAAGGGAAAAGACAAAAAAAAAAACCCCACGAACCCAAATCTCTGGACTCTCAGTAGGGTATACAGATGTGGTGTGGCACTCCTTACAGTTGTGGGGGGCAAGGAGTGGTAGAGCAACCTGCCTGTACTCTGCAGTTTTCAAAACTTCTTGCCTCACTGAAGAGAGATGGTATGCTGGTAAACACACTGCATTACCTACAGAGATGTTTGTTGCTGGAACTGATCTATGCCTGGTAGCAGCTCTCACAAGCGTAGGTCATTTGGTCTTCCCCAGC
Organism: Charadrius vociferus; assembly: GCF_000708025.1. NCBI lineage: Eukaryota > Metazoa > Chordata > Aves > Charadriiformes > Charadriidae > Charadrius > Charadrius vociferus. The sequence goes on from NW_009661371.1 coordinate 2,410,947, forward strand.
TTTTGAAGAAAACTGTGTGGGCCAGCTCCTCCAAGAGTCAAGGTTGGACACTCCTGAACACCCCTCACTGTGCACCAACCTTAAGATTGTGCAACTCAGATTTTGGCTTTGAAGGCCAGACAACTGTTGTCTGTAAGCAGATAGTACAGATGCCAATAGACAGAATTTAAATCAGCCTTATTCAATTAAATTTCTCTGGACAGTGGCAGGTTTTCTTTCACAGCTGCAGGGATTGCTGTTTATTTGGTTGAAAGACAAAGACAGACATGATGGGCATCATAAAAAATGCAAATGAATGAACAAAAATATTGAATTATGCATGATACATAGCAACAAGATTTGCCACTGTACAGCAGAAAAAAATGCATGTTGTTGAAAAAAAAGTTTCCTGTATGAAAATGAATTCACATTAAGACTCTTTAAGGCAGAAATACATAAAACAAGCATAAAGGAAGCATAAATTTAAATATGTAATAGTTTGGAGACCCCCAAGCAAATAGGGAAAAGCACACAGAGTGTCCATTTCAGTCACGTTGTCAAAGCAAACAAAAAGCAAAGCCAAACAGAAGAATTAAAACATATCAGACAGAATTTGTGCATGTTCAAAAACAAAAGGGTAGTAATTTTGTCCCCTACATTGCTTTTGAGAACATACAAATAGTTTTATTAGAATTCCTGTTTTTCCATATTTTCCTCTTGGTAAGACTTGATTTCATGGTATGCCTCATCTAAATCTCTCTCAAGTATTTGTGAAGGTTCCCCAAGGTTCCTTCATCTGTTTTTCTTTTTTTTCCAGACAAAAAAAAAATACATTTTTAACATCATTATAAGAAATTTCATCTGACTGTAAATTCAAAGACGCCCCAAATGCCTGCTGAAACTGTCTCTGATCTGTCACAAGTGTAGAAATACAGCTGTTGTGACTAAGGGTGCAGTTTCAACAGGGGGTGTCCAAGGCAGTGGATCATAGTCACCCTCACTGCTGGAGCAGCTGTCAGTCTGCCACAGTCCAGACAGAGACCCCAGGAAAGGGCCAGACACAGATGCTGTGGGATTCCATGTAAACACCTTTCTATAAACCTAGCTACATGATTTCGTTTCATATAAAAGCATTTCAAGGAGTACCACCAAATACATATGCGAAGTAAGTGACTTTGGGAAGAAAATCAGTACTGCTAGCTGAAAAGGCTAATACTAACATTATTATCAGTCTTGTCCCCACTTAATTAGTGAGAGTGCTCCCACAAGCTGTTATGAGATGTTTATTTAACACCAGTTTAACAGAATCTGTTTTCCACTTGCCTCTTGTGTGCAGTTTCAGTTCTCCCACGCTTTTTGCACAGTGCGTAAAAGATATGACCAACAAGCTCCAAACCCATGTAATGGAGTAGGCACGAACAGGTGGAGGAAACATAGTTTTGCTGTAAGATAAACTGAGCACCACCTGGAAAATGCTTTCTTTTCCTCCTCACTTCTAATTAACATTGTTATTTTCTTTCCTTTTCATCTCTCTGCCTCCCCTTTGTCAGCAGTGACCCTTCACTCTTCCTCTGTCTTTTCTGTATATGCTTCTCCCCTGATTGCAGCCTCCACTTTGAACCCCACACCCAACATCTTTAATCTTTAATGTTCCTATCCTGCTAAATCCTGCAATCTTTCCATTTCCAGGCATACTGAAGGGAAGAAAAAACACTCTCATTAGGTACAGGCTTATTGCCTTAGCTAACAGATAGTGCTAGTTTCTGGGGTGCAGCTCTGTGGAAAGGGACCTGGGAGTCCTGGTGGACAACAGGATGCCCATGAGCCAGCAATGTACCCTGGCAGCCAAGAAGGTGAATGGCATCCTGGGGAGCATCAAGAAGAGTGTGGCCAGCAGGTCGCGGGAGGTCATCCTCCCCCTCTACTCTGCCCTGGTGAGGCCACATCTGGAGTACTGCATCCAGTTCTGGGCTCCCCAGTTCAAGAAGGACAGGGTTCTACTGGAGAGGATCCAGCAAAGGGCTACAAAGATGATTAGGGGATTAGAACATCTCTCTTATGAGGAAAGGCTGAGGGACTTGGGTCTCTTTAGTCTAGAGAAAAAAAGATTGAGGGGGAATCTTATTAACGCTTACAAATACTTAAAGGGAGAGTGCCAGGGGGATGGGAACAGTCTTTTTTCAGTGGTACCCAGTGACAGGACAAGAGGTAACGGGCACAAACTTGAACATAGGAAGTTCCATCTTAACGTGAGGAGGAACTTCTTTACTTCGAGGTTAGTAGAGCACTGGAACAGGCTGCCCAGAGAGGTTGTAGAGTCTCCCATTCTGGAGACGTTCAAAACCCGCCTGTTGTAGGTGACCCTGCTCTGGCAGGGGGGTTGGACTAGATGATCTCCAGAGGTCCCTTCCAACCCTGACCATTCTGTGATTCTGTGATCCATCAAAATCAGCAGCAATATGCCAGGAGATAAAATATCTTACTACAATTCAGCTGTAAAGGTGGAGAGTGGCTCAGCATAAGTTCAGGTATACTGAACATTTTCAAAAGCTAATATTGAATTCAGGTGCTTTAGTATTAAGGTGTCAGATTAGCTAATTTTTAGAAGAGAAATCAATGGGATCTACAAAGTGCTGAGTTCCAGTAATAAGACCAAGTCCTGCCTGTCACAGACAAGGTGATCAAAAATTGAACCACCATCCCCATTATTGAACTTCTGAAAACACAAGGTCCCTAAATGAAGATAAGTGACAGACCAATTTAAAAAAGAATAATCTATAGTTTCAATGCATTGGCTGTTTTCCTTTAACTTTTGACATAAGATTTATCACTGAAGCAATAATTTAACCAAAAAATGTATCAAGCTTTTTTTCATATAAAACTATTTTCTTTCAAATTTTTAAAATAATCTTCTGGACCAGACTGGGTATCTGAGAAACTTGTCAGAATTTCACTGTTATTGTCCAGCTCTCAACCTAGCCTTTATGAATAAGGCTAGTCTTGATATTCCAGATACGCGTATGTGATCTTTACATTTATATAGCTTCAAGTCACATATATGAGGACAAAAAAATAAATGTAGTGATGAGCCATAGAGCAGAGTATGTAATTTTCTGATGTTATACATTGTAATACTGATTGCTTTATTATTCAAGGCTTGGAAATCTGTACTCAGGTGTATGCCACAAACTATTACACATAACTATTACACATATAACCAAATTGCTTAACTATTACACATATAACCAAATTGAACAGCATACAAATATACCCTCAACTCCTGCATTCTCAAAATGCAACAGTTAATACCAAGCATCAGCTGCAGCTATTTAAGTTCATCTACTTATTAATATGGAAATCATAGTTCACCAAGTGTCTTCAGTGTACTGTAACAAAAAGCACAGACATTTTAATGAAAAATGCAGTATTTCTATCACAACTGTATTTTTTTAAAATTTATATTAGATACACTTAGGACAATATCTTAAATGCAAGGTTAATATTCAAAGTATGAAATAAAGAACGTAGAGCCTGAAATAATTTAATTTCAGTGTTTTTCAATTCAAATCGTGCTGCAAAACGTGACCTGAATAACGTAAGGACACTTTTTAAAATGTTAATTTTAACATTTTCAATCAACTAGTAACCTTTTTCTTCAGCCTCTTTACAGTTCACCACTAAAGCCGAAGAAAATTAAGAAAAGTACCGGTTGGCATACTTCTGGGCCTCTCATTGAAAACCACCTTTGGATGAACCCAGGAATTACTTTCTTCCAGTCTTTTTCAGGAGTCAACGCTACCAACATTTTCTGTTAGATGGCACCCAGTAGACCAAGTGTCCACACCCAAACATCTCAATGTGTTCCCACCACAACAAACATCTCCTCACCCTGCCTGCCAAACAGAGATCCGAAATGGACACACAACTACCTTGCCTGCATTGAACCATGAATACCCGCTTCCAAGGAGCGGATCCTGTAAAGTGGGAAAACTTTCAGATGTGATGCTTCAGGGAGGCTGTACCCAGCCACCGCAGCAGCGATGGCACCAGCTACCTAGAAAGGACAAGGAATTTCTCCAGGAAAAACACCAGCACCCACAGAAGCCATGAAACTCTAGCACAAGTTACTGGTTTGTTACTGCTGCAGTCATCTTGAAAGCAGAGCGCAGAGGTAACCTGGAGTCCACCAGTTCCAAGAGGAGGAGGAAAATCAGCAGGGACTGACACATCCTAGAAGCATTTTTCAACAACTTGTTCAGGAGTAATTGAGGATTTCACAGCCAATTTTATCAATTTGGGTAAAAATTTATGGTTCGTGACGTATCACTTTCTGCCTTCTGCAGGGGTAGGAAAATTTATTCAAATGCATGCGATGTTTACATAGTCATTAAATTCTCATTTAAAAGCATACAGCACATCCAAATTTGCAAATGTATTCACAAATCTGGCAGTATGGAAAGGTGAAACTTACCCCATCCGTAGCTTTTACTAAGAGATCATAAGTGGTTGGATCTCCTTCTCTGTCAATGTCTTGAGACACACAGATCTGACCAGTACTTGGGTGAATTTGGAAGGCTTTGGATTTTTCATAGTAATGAAATCCATCATAAAGAAAATACTCGATTTCACCAAACTGATCCGCATCTGCATCTGTTGCCTTGACCTGCAGAGAACCAACACAGATAAAAAAATGAAGCCAGCAAAACAAAAAAGTACTATTACTCATTCATTCAAAAAGCACATACACTTTGTTTTAAAGATACCTGTTTGTGTTGTAAAAGCAAATGTGCACACACGCAATAAATAGAACCACACTCTGCTACCTAAGCTGTCTGACTGAAGTTTGTAAAATGACGACTCAGCTACTGACAGTGTAATTATTGCAACAAGCATGCAAGATCGATTAGACCTGTCTGTAACATCACTTGTTCATCTGTTAATAATTATCTCAATCAAGTGGACCTCCCGTGACTGGCAGCGCCATGCACATTAAGGCAAGTTAGTAAGCCACACCTTAAGCTACTTTCTCCTCATGTTATTTTCACCAGTGGAGGCAGAGCTTATGAAAACCACATCACATGTAGATGAGAAAAGTGCTGCAGGACATTCTTACCTAATGTATTTTCTAAAAGACCCCCCCAGAGCTTAATTTAGTATTTCATTTGAAAGAGGGCTTGGTGGCATGGTGATCCATGTAAGTTAAGAACTGGAAAGCGTTTTAATCTCCCGTCCTCTCTCTGAGGAGCTAGAGCTCTACCAACACAACTAAACATGACTGTCCCATGCAAGCACAGCACAAAGCAAGAGATGCACAGACTGCAGTAAGTCCCTGTGAGAGACTTTATTACCTTGTCAGTGTAGCCTTGCATGTAGCTGTAACTGCTGAATGACAAACAAGCCTAACATCTTTTCTTTCCAGCTATATTAACTACATCTAAAAAGCAGCATGAATTCTGCTGTAAATCCCAAACAAATGTTGTAAATAAGTACTTTAAAGAAAAACTTCCTTCAGAGGGAGATTCCTCTGCAACCACATGGCATAAAATGGGAAGAGATATATATATACACACACATACACACACTAAGTCCTGGTGACAAGGAAAATGGGTGTCAAGAGAAAACCTAAATGGGTGATGGTCAGGGGCTGTAGCAGGGCAACAGTAGCCAGGGGATAGGGAGGCCTGATCCTGAGCACAAAATGGCTCTTTCCAAACTGAAACACATGAGCTCGTCTCTTCCCAGCTATGCTTAAGTCTTCTTGTGTTCCCAATGGATCAGACTAGACCAGTATGCTGGATGTACACAAGGTGCTTTCAGAAGCCTGTGAAAACCTGGGGGGACTTTCAACATGCCGCATCACCTTCCCTCAGCTGGGTTTTAAAGGACTCACAAAGTATTACACAAACCGTTGGGAGTCAATACTCTTTAGCTGAACATGTGATTAAGGCACTGACTCGTCTAGAAAACCCCATAAAACCCCAATAATTTAAAACTATCAGGTGATTTTAAATTTTAATACCGAACATACCTGAAAACTTTTTTTAATTTTTTTTTTTTTAAACACACGTGGGGGAGACAGAAATCAACATACCCCTTAAAATATTTTAATAAGTGTTCACTGTAGCAATAGGTTTTGCCAATACCATATAGACATGCCCTGAGCGAGGAGAGGCTGAGGGAACTGCCTTTTTTAGCCTGGAGAAGAGAAGGTTTCAGAGGGATTTAATAGCCACCACCTAGTGCTCAAGAGGAGGTTACTGGAAAGACAGTGCCAGGCTCTGTCCTCGGGCGCAGGGCAGGAGAGGGGGAAACAGTGGTCACAAGCTGAAGCTGGAGAGGTACTGGATGGACCTAAGGCAATATTTTTGCTACAAAGATGATTCAGCACTAGAAGAGGCTCCCTGCCCAGAGGGGCTGGGGTCTGCGTCCTCAAGTTTTGAGACCCAACTGGACACAGCCTGAGCAGCCAGGGCTGCGCCAGAGGCCTCCCACGGCCCCCTTCATCCCCAGCAGGACTAAGGAATAAACACTGCCTGGCTCTGTTAGCCCTACAACACAACTGTGCTGCTTCACCAGCCACCAAAAGTCAAGTCAACAAGACACTCGAGTGTGAAACTCTTGCTCTTTTGGATGAGGGGTAGATTGGTTAAATAAGTATTTGATAAACAGAACCGTTTTCTCCATTGCACCTTCAATTTTACAGCTCTCTGATAACAAAATATTTTGTGCTGAGCTTGCATCTTCTCTGGCGTGTTCCATTGTGGGAGTTTTCACTTAAATTTACAAAGATCACAGAAAAAAATAATTTGCAAAAATAAGTATATATTAAAAAAGCCAGTATTTTTAGTTCTGTAATTTGTCATTACTGGAGATACTTAAAGGATTTCTCCTCCTCACCTGGTTTCATTTTCTGCTTATTCTTTGAAGAAGCCAAATCCCGTGGGTTCTTTTCTATCAGCCTACCTATGCAAGTACAATGCCTGAAGACCTTAATGGAGCTTTGAAAACCTTATTATCACAAAGCCTGAGCGTTAAAACTGGTGGGAGTTCACAGAGGAGACCTATGCCAGCCATCGCGTGCATCTGGCCCAGGTTGGACAGGTGAGACCTTCAGCCATCAACCACAGACAGGGCAAAGGCGGGGGTCAGCACATGACTGCCTGCAAAGATAAACGCCTGGCATGGTTTCAGGCATGGTTTCAAAAAAGACCAAGCAGGACAGGCTAGGGACTATTTGTAGCAATAAGGGTGGATGAGGTCATCCTGTTGTGGGGATGTAAACAAATTTAGCTGCAAGGAAAAAAGCTGTGCCAGGCCATTTGGCCTTAGGGCCCAAGAATAGCCCTTGGCTGCTTCTCCTACTAGTACAAACATGGCCTTAAGAACCAGTCAGTGACTCCATCACATGCTCACTACTTTGCCCACAGAGGAACTGTTTTGACATTAAGATACCGAACTGTGACTGAATTAAAACCAACTGAATGAAAACGTGGCTTGGGATGGCTGAAAAGCATAGAAATGGGGAAAGGGAAATCACGTAAAAAGTGCCAAGGCAAATTATAAAGGTAAAACTTAATCCAAACCAGTTACTTCCATCAAAATTTTAAAATGACAGACGGCCCAAAAGATACATGGGCTATTTCAATTAGCTGGTGTTTTTTTCTTTGTTGGGATTGTTTATTTGGGTTTTTTTAAGCACCCTGTGGACTTCTCCACTTCTGCATGGGATGCTTGAGATTTGCTGTACTTCAGAAGAATTATTGCTGTGACAGTGATTGCGCCACATACTCCAATGCACTCCTTTTTTTCCAAATGTCTTCTCGGAGCACTGAAGGCCATTATACCAGAGTTTCTAGTGCTACAAATAGAAAGCTCCTCCACGGGAGCCCTGTGGTTGCAGAGCCCTTCACACTCCGTTCCCACCCTTGCAGTTTGTATCCCAGGGCCGCAGCACAGGGTAGAAAGAACATACAGCCACTCCTGACCCCAGTCCAACCACTCGTTCTCAGTAAGTTAAAGGCAAAACTCACACTCAACTTCAGCGGAACAAAGATCTGGCCCTAAAAATGCTTTACAGCGGTATATAAATCAAGTCTACAGACATATTTCTCCAGCCTTGTACTTTGTTATTTCTATCATAAAAAAAATAATAAAACATAGGCCTAGTGTGCTCTCGGTGCTCTGCCACCCTGATGCTATGGAACAGTAATTCACTTGGCCCTTATAAGAAAAGTATTTCAATTTACTTCTTGTGCCTGAAATCTAATGTGGGTGATAATACTGAAAGGTTTTGCCTCCCTGTGTCTGCACACAGTTACATGTGTAAATGCTAACATTTATGTCTGAAATTGAGCGTGGGCAATTAACTACAAGAGTGAAATTCAAGGGTATTGTTAGAAGCTTAGCCCATTATGTTCAGCAACTTGTTTTCTTTCTTGTAAATTATGCAATCCTCAGACTTTGAAGACTACATGCAAAGGAATAATGAACGATGACTTTAAATAAAAATGCTTCAGTTAAAAGCAATACAAATTTGAAGGTCTAATTGTGATCACCTTCAATTACTTTAATAATCTCTCAGGCAGCAGAACTAAGTGGCATCAATTTCTGCATTTATGAAAATATGATTTTTTTCCCTGTTCAATTCCTCCGCATCTACTCAATTTCCACCCACTTAATAGTCTTGGTTTTCCGGCATTTTTGCCCACGGAATCTTTGATCTGAAGAGGGAAGAATCTGAAATTAAAGGTGAATGAAAATTTTACTGTAGCAGACAGAGCTGAGGTTGACTGGCACTACATCTGAGGTCAGGGACGCAATTAACTATTATCAATGCAAGCTGATTCAGAAGGAGGAACCCAGTGAAAACATGCTAACGATTTCGAGTTTTCAGATACAGATGAAAGGAAGAAGTTACCACAGATTTTAGAAATTAAAGCACACGGTAGTCAAGGTCCAAAATATGTCAGGTAATGATAGCATACTGTGCTCGTACCAAACCTATGGAGTATTACAGCAGTTAAGCACCTGAGAGCTGTGAATTATAGCAGTCTAAACAGGAGGAAATGAAGGTAGCAGCAGGAATTTTCACAGTGGATTGATCAAGAGTGTTGTATGTCAGCAATATCACAGAGGTGATAGAACTGAAAGGATTTATATGCCTTGGAGACGTGGGAGGCAAGAGAGTACCAAGCTGTAGCACCTCTGTTCTGAGAGCTAGGCTGAATATGAGATTGGGATCTAGGAGGAAAGAAAGAAGGGAAAAAAAGAAGGGTTATACTCACAGGTCCTTTCTCTCATTCTTTCACTAAATATGTTTTCAATACACTAAGTTGAAGATGTGTGTTATTAAGGAGTAAACTTGGGAGTAAGGAAAGAGAGGACAAAGTATTTCCCCAAGAAACATTTTTAAAAGCCAACAAACATCACAGTATGGACAGCTACTGGCTGAACTTCTGTCAGTCATGCTTTCTGTAGCCTACATCCTTTAGTCTGTTTGTACACTGTCTAGACTGCAAATTTGTCAGAGGAAAAAAGTTTCTTCTGTCCTGCTGACACTACCAATAAAGTAATAAATGGTCAGAATGCAGACATCCTCTCAGGAGAAGGAAAAAGGGGGACCTAGAGAAATGTTGTGGAGAACAGTTTTTTAAAAAAAGCTGATCTATCAATTTAATGCTGAGACAGATTAATGCATGAGGGGAATAAATGACTGAAACTGGCACACACCAAGGGGTGTAAGAAGATAAATAAAGAAAAATAGTCAGTAATTTAAAGAGACAGATTAAGACAGTGTTGGAAGTGCAGAAATGACCTTTATTTGCATCTGGAAAGAGGGGCTAATCTCAAAGAAAATAAAGGGAAGCACTATGTAATTAAGGATAATTAACCTCACCTAGATATACACTTTAATCCTCTAACAAATGTGCTGATTTGAACGCAGAAAAAAATATGCTGGCAATACACTTAAATAGGAGGGAACAGAAACATCTTGTTCAGTGTTATGCTAAAAGTATGAAGAGACTTTACAGCTAATAGAAAGCAAACATTTGGCAGATCCTAAGCTGGTTCCATTCACTTCAGTGGAGCTATGACAAGTCACAGCAGTGGGCAATCTGTCCCCATATTTTAGAGGCATGAAACAATATTATCAATAAATAACAAACAAGATCATAGAGAATTGTATCAGCTCTTACAGCCCAGACTGCTTTAAACACCGATTTGTTTTAAGAGAAAAGTCCTGATTTTGATTGTTTGTTTGTTTGTTTGCACTCCTTCAAAATTCTCAAGCATATATTTAACTGGGTCACACTACTGTTTCAACAGATTAAAATAAAGTTCCTGTCTAGCAATTTAGATTTCTTTACTTTCTTTCCTAGGCATTATTTCCTGGTTTATAACAACTGCATACATTTTGAAGAGCAGAGCAAATATTTTATGTTATATGCAAAATGGGAGAGGTGACCTGTGCACACAAAACCATATCAGAAAATACAATCTTATTAACTGTGTGGATCAAAAATTCAGGGCCATGCACTTTGCATCCTACGTAAAGACCATTTCTAGGATTTAGGGCATGCAGCCTTAAAGCTGACTGCTTTGCAATGCTGACTTTCACATATGGGTGACCAGAATTAATTTTATGGCTTTCAGATCAACGGAATAAAAGTAGACTACAATAGGAGAAAGCAGGCAGTTTGGCCAAATAATTCATGACAGTGGTCATCTCTGATAGCAATTAAATGAGACTAAAAAAATATTAAATCAATTTTTCATGGCTTAAGAATTGCTACCATACCACATATTTTGTCACATTTACTCCATTTGATTTCGGTTAACCAAGATACAGCTTTCATAGCTCATAAAATCTGTCTGGGGGACCCTTAATGTCAGAGCATAAGACAGATTTTTATTTTGTGCATAAAAACTGTTTAATTATTTCAGTTTCGCTGATACCGTGAAAAGCAAGTTAATTGCCAGCAGTCACTTTTGAAGAAAATGAGAATGCAGGGTAGATAGAAGCATACTGTACTACTCCAAAATACTCATCATCAACATGTAAGACAGGACACAACAGATGGATACAGACATAGGGAAACTACCAGGAAACTGAAAGGGAACAGTTCAATGATAGTTTCGCTGCTGATGAATGGTACAAGCATGGTCCTGTCCTGCAGACATCACCAACCAAAATCCAACATCCTTCCAATTAAAGGACTGAAGGACACCAGGCCTGTTCATGGCAGTATGGTAATGCCCAGTGGCAGACCCTTACCACATGACTGCTGCAGTTTCACATGCAGGCAACCCAAACGCTCCCAGAATGGCTGACCACAAGTATTTTGGAAAAATGGGCTATGCCAGACCTTCGTGCAAGGTGCCTGGCTGCAGGGAAGGAGGGGAACAGCCTGTGTTGGTGGCATGCCATCAGTAAAATGACATTGTAGAAGTACTGGCAGTGGAACTACCAGGAGTTGATGGTCTCAAGCAAGAGTCATTTGGGTGTAACTGTGCCTGTGAGATTAGCTCATGAGCCGCCAGGAACACACATCATCAGGTATCTTTAATTCAGTGCCCTCACTTAAAACCCTGTTTGGCAAGAAAATAGCGTATAAAATACAAACCAATGATCTTCGCCTCATAGCTGCCTGAGGCAGTGCGGACAATAATGCTGACACCAAACCTGAGAAGAGTGTTAATAAATACATTACTTCTCTGGATTTTTATCTGTTTGTCTCAACATCTCAACATGCTTGATCGCTGCCAGTCTCCCTGGTACCACAGGTTTAAATGCACAGAAACAGGAATACAGCTTCAGACTTGCTTACTCAAGTCTTGAAGGCAGGAGGCTTGACTTCAATAAGGGGAACTATTTGCCTGAGGAGTTAACAGCCTGTCCTTGAACAATGAGTTGCAGTGACAACAGAGAAAGTGCTGCTCCTCATGCTCAGACTAGGCCCTACCTGGAAAGCCACAAACCAAAACAACATCTGGCATTTAAGCTGAACATTCAACTGGCACTGATACTCACTTTGCCAACCACCACTGGTACCACATACTCCAAAAAACAAAGAATAGCTAAATTCTTAATCCTCATCCTTGCTCTGATGCAAAATGTCTCCACTGTGCTAGTCAGGTCAATGGACTTGACTAACGTAAATCATTCTGCATTCTTTTCATCTTGTATAGCACAGAGACTACCACAGCTGCACAACTGATAGCAAGCAAACTGATACACAGACACGACCTTGCTAACTTCTCCTGCAGCAGATGCTGATTCCCTCCCCCATGTCACTCCCAGAACTGTCGTCAGTTTTCCAAAAGTGCTTGTAACTGCTTCACTCAAGTCGCATCAGAAACATTCATTAATTAAATCTCAAAAGCCTTTAATTTAAAAAGTACACAAACCTAAACACAAGCGGAGAGAGGGGGCTGGACACAAACGTACTCCTCTTCCTTAGCTAGAAGGTGCAAAATATCATACAATGTGCTCAATTATGTGCTCAATGACAGCATGTGAATGTGCTATTCACTGTAGCCTCATTTTCTCAATTATGATAAGGCTTTTATTTTTGGCATTTCAAACAGTTATGAAATGATTCAGCAAATGTATTTTGTTCTTAGTGCCTTTTTTTTTTGCTTGCGAGTGCCCTAATAAACTACAAGATTTTAAGATCAGATAAGACTAACCCCATTTCACAAGAATATCTCATAAAAGATCACACTGATTTTTATCTTTTTAATAACACATTGATTTTTTTGGTAACATTCTGTATCTTCCCCAAGACAAGTAAATGACAGGAAACATGTTTTCCTCGATGAACAATTACAAGATTCTAGCTTTTTGCCTTTTCTGCTCTTCTATGTATATAGCTGATGACAATGAACAAACCTGCCAACAAAAATATTGACATATCTTTGATTTACTGCTTTAAGTCAATCTATAGAAAGCAAGAAAGATGAAAATCACCAGAGGAGAAAACAGCTTAAGTACATTACAGCATCACGCTTTCATTCTGAAAGCCAGACATAATCCTGCAAGCCAAGTCCAGATCCAGGAAGAAAAGGGCATTTCACTCCGTATAGTAATCTGCAATTCCTGCCTTTCATTCTGAAAGCCAGACATAATCCTGCAAGCCAAGTCCAGATCCAGGAAGAAAAGGGCATTTCACTCCGTATAGTAATCTGCATTTCCTGCTGTGATGCTAGCCAGAGCCTCCGTTCACTCCTATTTAACCCAAAAGTTCCTGACATACCTTCAGTTTTGTTGCTATGCCTCCCGCAAAAACAGCATGAGCAGCTAAATCCCATTGATGCTAGCCAGGATCCAGAAATGTGGGAGGCAGGCCCAACCTGGACAGCATGCCCTTATCACACTTCACACAACAACAGGATCCAGACCATCACAAAATACAGTTGTTCATGCCTGAATTCACAGCAAGCAGCAGTGCTGCTAATGCTTCCTTATTACATGGTAGAGTAGGGTTATAAAATGTGTTTTAGGAGCAGGTAGCTTAGGTTCCAGCACCAAAAATATCTGCTAAAAGGACCATCTACTCTGTCACTCTCTTTGGTCTGTATTGCCTTCCTTCTCATCGTGCAAATATAACCAAATAGAACATAATTTATTTTTATTGCCTATGTAAACTGGAAGAACAGAAATGGAAAGAGAACATATTTCTGAGGAAGGAAAACTAATTTTCATAGTGACTAGGAAATATTTGCAGGACTAAAGCCTTATTTAATCATCAAAGTCAAGACCCCTGCTTTCCAGTAAAAGCAGCTCCATCCATTCATTAAAGCCGCTCACATACTCTGCTATAATTTTAGATTTTATCACATGCTAAAACCTTGCTATGCACTGTTAAGAGTTTAAGTACAAATCCATTTTTATTCATTGACTTTAGTAAGTTACACAGGTCCGAGTCTGAGTACGTCTGCCAAGCAACACCAAAGCACAAAAATTTCCCTATTCTGTGCTAATTTCACAAAGCAAGGAGTCATGGGTTTAATAGAATATCTATCACACAAATAAAGAAATATTTTGTAAAGAACATGTTACTTTAATCATCTTGCACTGGAGTATGTTTTAACATTTGGTGGCAGGATTCATTTTAGAATTATAAAGGTTTAGAAAGTATGACTCAAGGTACTGGCTATCTTGTTGCTTAGGACGTTTTTCCCATTAGAATGCTTTACTATGAACAATAAATTGATAATTTGACTTTTATTGGCCGCATGCATTATTACATTAATTAAAATTAATTAAAAGAATTCAGTTGCTTGCTTAGATCAATCAACACAATTACTATATTTATAAAGCTCTAATGTGATATACTAGCTAACTGGGCCTAAATGATCGATACGTATCCTGAATGCAGAGTAGGTGTGTGACCTTAAAACTGAACAGTAATGATAAAAAGATCTTTTGACTATACTCATGCTCTAATAGATAAATTACAGCAGGATGATACAAAGGAGAGAGAGAAGTGAATAAGCAACCTTGCACCTGGCTGCTCCTTCCTTTGTGGCACACAGGTTTGTGCAGCTGGACTTTTGAGTCAGATCAGGGAGATGATCCAGTAAAAGCTCATAATAAAAACTTTGTTACTGGTGCAACGTTAGATTTCAGTCAAGTCAGTTCCTGATGCAACTGACACCAAGGCAAATGGTTTCACAGTCCAGGTAGAGCCCAAAAGCTCTTTCAGCAGTGGCACGGACTTAAGACAGGATGAAACTACACATTTACATGTGTTTGTGCAAACATTTTCCAATCCCCAAAACCATTCTCAGTTGCTACTTCCTGCCCACAAACCATGATGCTCCAACCAATACTCCTAGGTAGACTGATAAAACTATTTATGGAACCAAGTTGTGAATAAGATCACTAAGAGCAGAGCTTAAATCCTCCACTTAAAGAAACAGACAACAGAATAAAACTCAAGAACCTTTACTTGTATTTAGCCAGATTGTTTCACAAATTCTTTTCCTCATTCACTAGCCACACTAGCAAGGAACAATGAGCAGTCAGGGTAGAAATCTCTTAAATTGATTTTGCTGTCAGAGAAAAAGGATTTGTTATTGTACCTTTATAGTAAACAAAGACCATGTGCGGACTGCCTAAATTGCCACTTACAAGTACCCTTATAAACTGCTGCACTCATGGGTTAAATGTGGTGGTTTAAAACAGGGGGAAGGATAGCGTGGCAGGCCAACTGGAGGGCTGCTGTCACTGGAGAAGCAACCTTTGAGACACAATTACTGGTCCAAAGAGCCCTAGCAGAAGACTACCTCAGAAAATGTACAGCTTTGCTTGAGCCCAGAGAAGGTCTCAGAAAGGGTCCACGCAGAATCAACTCCCTACCACACTAGTATTACAGCTGTGGCTATGATGTGCATTACACATGGCTGTTTTCTGAAGCAGTGAGTTGACTGGTCACAACCTTTCCATAAATCAGGAAGGAGTCCTCCTCAAAAAACCCAAAACAAACAAGCTGATCAAAGCTAGACAGGTTCTTTTGCATTCCTTGTTGCATCAGCTTTTGACCTGCAATTCCAGTTTGTTTCTTTAATTAGTGGTGGGCTTCCTTCTACCCATACTTCTTTTACAAGTCTTTATCCTTTTGACTGCTTCCTGAGTCAATGAGTTAAGTGACAGTAAATTTGTTTCATTTACCTACTCTTATCCACACACCCTTGAAAAACAGGTGTCTTGTTCACATCCATTAAGAATCAGGTTTTGTAATGACTGTAGCTGATGGTACTAATGTAGGTCAGATAACAGCAACATTATCATCATCACCCTATGGTTTTTTGTTTCTTGTTTTGATCAGCATGGTGAGATCCGACAGCACATCTTCAAGACAAGCTTTACAGGACACATCAGCATAGATAGGCAAAGGTTTCTATCACTTTGCACCTCTAAGGCTCTGAATCTGCTGGCTTGTTCAAATAGTCTGCAAAATATTAAGAAATATCAAATGCCTTTCACTGTTCAGACCACTGCTCATTTACACACTGGAGCCTGACTATCCTCCCACGTCCTTCTGCAGCTAGGATGACAAAAAAGATGAGCTTCTTTTCCCAGCTCCTTGCTCTACAAGGTGGTGACTTCACCATTTTGTTGAAGGAGTCTGACACCATTTAGAATCATGGGGCGGTGGGGTGTGGTTGGTTGGTTGGGGTGAGGGTTGTTTTATTTTTTCTTTTTTCTTCTAAGGTGTTTGTGTGACCACAGAAGTCACAGAACTTTGCAAATCCTACAGGGAATGATCTGCAGGTTGTGGCACCGATATCTTTTCAGAAAGCTGACCCCCACTGCCCTGTCCCCTTGTGAATTTCTGTTAATGTGCTTACATGCCAAATCAGTCTCTTACTACCATCTTCTAATCATCATCGAACACCTTAGCTTGGCCCTCAGAAACATGGCTTGTACTACTTTCAGTTATTCCCTTTAAAAGTTGTGTCACTAAGTGTTAAAAAGAATAAACTCTCTCCTAAGGAAAGTGTATATTTTGTGTAACTGGAGTCTTATAAATCATAGCCAATTTATATTTGGAAGTAAGCAGATGAGGGCTCTCTTAGTTCATTTCTGCTTTTATGGAAAATTTAAAACATGGCCAAACTCACAGCTTGAATAATGTATTCATAGCACTTAAAAAAAATATCTTTGTATTTTGTTCATTGTAGACAAAAAATTAGCAAGGGATCTATATATCTCGTAATGATTGGTGCGGAAATGAAGCCTGACACAAAGTATAGAGACATTTCTCCTCTCCTTCCTTCTAAATCAATTTTTCATACACACACCAATTCTGCTTCCTGACTCTCCAACACTCTATGTCTATGCTTCTAGCTATTTTTGCTCTACACAAGTCTCACAATTTAGAGGCTAGCAGACTACAATGTGCAACAATAAGCAATCACCAGAGAGATCAAAAGGCACAGAACATGCAAAAATCTTAACCTCAAATCGCATGACACAAAGCAATATATCTGGGATACTGTCTAACAAAAAAGCAGCCTTTAGTTCTTTATTTGGTCTGAAACACAAAACCCACTGAGTGCACAATAAATGTATGTAACTAAACCAGCAATTTCTTCAGTTTAAGTTAGCTATATATTTTACAAATATGATTCATATGGCCCAGCTTTGAATACGTGGAGGTGGCAGAGCCATTCCCAAAAAGTTAAAGGACATCACCTATGTCGAAGCACTGAAGTCACTACCACTCTACAGTTGACACAAGCTGTTCTAAAGACAGCTTTTAAACACTCACAGTATCTAAAACAGAGCTTACCATAAATCACTTCCTGCTCCCAAACTACAAATTCTAATTAGTATTACGAGAATTACGCTTATCGTGCATATAATCAAAACTCTGTTCAGTGTCAGTAAAATTGACCTGATATGCATTATCATGCCAACTAAGCCTTACATATCAGTTATGAAAATAATTGAGTGCACACACCCTTTCACAAGCTGCAAATCTTCAAATAAACACAGCAACATCTAGGTCATTAACTACACCATCTTAGAATTACAGGGCCAGAAGTACCTCTATCCCCTTTGCAGGCCAGGCTGGATGTCTCAATGAAACCATGATGTGGACCAGCCTTCCTTCTCCTATGATCCATCTCCATTCATACAGCCTTCACGCACAACCCCAATTACACGATGGCCACGAGACCAGCACATTGCATGCTTGCAATCAGGACATACAGCCAGATGGTCCATTACGTGCGCATTTTATTTGACAATGTGATGGATGCACCTTCATCAAATGGGGACTCAGAAACAGCCTGGCATGCTGGTTGATACCCACTGCACAGCTGAAAACTTGAGAAATGCCAAATTACAAAACTTTCCAGGCCAGAACAGTCCAGAGCCAACTAACAAGGTCAAAGCAAAGGGAAAGCGGAGAGAATAACCAATACCATAGCCACAAACCTGTAGCACAAGTGGATCCCTGCTCATTAAAGCTGATCCATTACAAACTCCTTTTACTTCATTTATCAATACCTTTTGCTTCATGAGTTGAGAGCTTTTAAATAGCATGCTCTAATACCTGACAAACCTTAAGCCTCTGCAAAATACACCACATAAAAAAAGGAACATCGTATGACAGCATAGCTCAAGCGTATCTACCAGCACAGAATGTGGCTAAGTTTTATAGTGTAACATCTAAGGAAAGCACACTGTGTACTAGCATCAAAGTTTAATTAGTAAAAGCAACAGATGGATTAAGTTCCGGGAAGGAAATGAGAAGGGCTGACAGGGTATAAATTGGCCACATCAGTGATACAGACGGAAGCATCCCTTTTCTTTCTGATAAGGAACTCTCCCACAAACAGGACACTGCAGTCCTACACTGTTCTTGTACTTCTTACACAGCAGAAGTCGTCAGAGCTGTTTTGAAGTGGGAGATGATGAAAACCAGATGGCTAGGTCCATTTTCTCAGCTCCAGAATTCTCTGAAGTCTTTTGCTTTCTCTTAGGAAAAAAAAAAAATACTCTGTTTGGGGGACTGGTTCTGAACATTTTGAATGCAGTCCCTTCAGTGATCAAAACAGCTAACTGGAATGAATTTCAGCTTCAGCGATCAGAAAAGCAAGATGGTGCTGGCAAGTAGAAACATTCTTCAGTATCTGCTCTGCAGAAACAAAAATTAAAAACATAGCAACTCCAAAAAGAAGTGCATGTCCAACTTGGTGTATGCAGAATTTGTATATCCATATGTTTAGGGAGGATTGAGGCCTCCCTGAATATTCAGACAGTATGTCTCTAATACTAAATCACTTTATCACATGTGCTACTTTTAGACAATCCATTCCCTATTTCCTCATTACATTTTTCTCAAACTAATGGATGAGACCATTTGTAGCATGGTATTTAAACTATAAACAGACCAGATATTCTTATTAAGCCAAAAGGATCCCTGCAGTTTTGTCACATCTATGTGCTAAATTTGTAGCTCTTTAATTTTCATTGTTGTGTAATGTTCCTCCATTTTCTGGAGAAACTCTAAAGACACGTTAGGATAGGGAACTGCCGAATAATGAGATTCTGCTCTCAATTGCTTCCATCTCTCATGTATGCTATTGGTACCTGTCCATTATGCTAGTTAATCTCAGCTGCCTTTATTGGAGCATTTCACCATCTTGCCAAAATATAGGGGTTTTTTTCCCAACCTCTGCCATGTCATTTCATCCCTAGCCCTGGTCCCATCCTTTCCTGTACCTCCACAGAGAGTGGCAGCTCCCCCTCACCAGCAGCTGTACAGCAGACACATAGCAACAGTCTTTTCATTTAACTTTTTAAACAAACAGTTTCTTACAGAGACCTGGCTCCTGTTAAACTACACCAACGGGAATCACAGCAGCTAAAATTTCACAACACAGCTATTATATTTCAGCCACACAAGAGACACTGGAGAGCATACAGTAGAGAGATGGGGATATCTGGGCTACAGTGTGTGCTCTTTCCACTTTGCACCACTGGTTTCCACTTCGCTTGTAAATACATCGGTGTTATTTTATTTTCAAGATCTTGTTCCACTGCACAGAATCAGAGCTTGTTTCCTAGTTTGTCCCACCACATTATAACCTCATTTTTCTTTTCCTTCCTTCTTTCCCAAGTGAAACTGTAGCTTTTGGAGGAACATTATAAAGATATAAAACTTTCAGACTGGAGCAGAAGGACTGAGTCTTTAGTCCAGGACCTTGTTCCTGGACAATGGCCAGTGCCAGAGCCTGAAGAGTAAGATAGAAGAACCCCACATCAATAAAACTAACTGCTCTCTTCCCCTCTCCTTTCTTCTCCTTACCCATGAAGGATTCAACATAAGTTTAATAGTTAAATAGGCTAATAACCAAAGGTCAGGGGTTTATTCTTTCTCAAACTTTTCTGGATGAACTGTATTTACTTGTGTTATGTACATAAATGTCCAAGCTTTCTCCAAAGATGTTAAACTATTCACCAAGACAAGCCATGGCTACAGATCTTCTGTTCAGGAAGAATTTTATCTCATCATTTTTCAATTTATGCCTTTTCAATTTAATGGAGTTATGTTGTTAGACAAGGAGTGAAAAGCTCCTAATATCTACTCTGAACTATTCATTATTTGAGAATTCCTCTACTGTGTCCCTTTGTTCATCTTCTGGCCAAGATAAACAATACCAATCTTTCTTTTCAATTTCCCATTTCTCATCAGTCCCAGCTTGAGTTGAGAAGCTGGGCTAATGGGTCTGCAGACTCCCATCATTCAGCACTAAAAAAAAAAAAGAAACTGAGTACGAAGCTGACATTGATCAGAACTGTAGAAAAGGGAAACCTCAGCCTCTGATAGTGTGCTAGAAAATGGTGGAGCAGTGCCAGTATCTCCACTGATGATGATCTAGTAATCCTTGAAGTCCATCCATGCTTGTGTCCATGGCGATTACAGTAAGGTCCCTTCAGCCTGTGAGAACACTAGTAATGACTAATAACTAGTCATTGCTAACGATCACTTACTCATGAAAGGTGAAAAGGCATGAAGTGATCTCTTAAAGGAGAGACCCCAATCAATGTGCCAGAGTCCTCTGCCAAGAAGGAAGATGGAGCTGGCTGGTCTACCTTCTTCAGATCTTTATCATCATGGGAGCTGGCATCAACAGACACCGTTGCGGCATAACTCCACAACAACTTCTGACAACTTCACCATAAAGTACGCAACTTGCTTAATTTGTGCATTTACAAACTTGAAAAATCCACCATTTACTGTAACTCTAAAAGAATTCAGTGTGCAGACCTACAGGTAGGACGCAATCATGGTGCATGGAGCAGGACTGAAATCAACTGATGGAAACGCTAAAGAGTATGAATTGACATTAGGGAATAATGGAAGAGCACGTGGCCTAAAGCAAGCACAGCAACTGTGCAGCTCAAATTAATTCCAGCAGAGAAGTGATGGGGGGGCTGGGGGAGCACACAGTTGGAGGAAACTCACTGTCTTAACTGCAAGAATTAAAATTTGACATTTTTAAAAAGTGCATTCCAAGGGGGGGAAAAAAAAACCACCACCATGAATATACATGTGTGCTACCATCAAAGAACTTGACTTTTCTGAAAAGAAGTGAAAACTAAGATGTAAAGAGAGGACAGCAATCTTAACAGGAAAAAAAAGCAAGAAAATAACATTTTAAAATGTGATTCTTCTTATAACGTGGTAAAAAAGACACTTCAGAAATTTATGAAAGAATAAATTATGCTGAGAGTGATGGGGTTTGGTGGGAAAGCACCTGCTCCACCACAAAGTAAGTGTAGTCCATCTGGCCCACCAGCTCCACACACGCACACTTAGAGAATTAGAGGTCTGCACACTTTAGCGGTCAACTGCTGTGTTTCGCAGATACAGTTTTTTGTGACAGGAAACAGAAACATGATCTTGACATAGCCACCATGCTCTGTGCTCCATTAAGATTCACAACTCTGTCATTTGAGCTGCTTTCACATCTGTAACCTAATGCTCCAGCAGCCCAGCCTGAACGTACATCTGGTAATGTCATGCACGTTGCATGCACCAGGAGCACAGGTGGGACAATATAAAATGAATGTGTTTTGAAGGAAGTGCAGAATGGATTGGAAGTACATCTAGAAATAATTGAATACAGTGACCATGTAAGTAGCAGCCAAAGCTCAGGAACAGTGAGCTGTCTTTAATAACTCTTGGTAAAGCTACTTTACCATTAACATACATTCATAAATAGCCTACATGGAAAAAAATAAACTGCTCTTTCTTGACAGCAGCTGAGCAAAATGGGATTGCCACACAGCAGGGGATGCTTGTCAAGTACTTGATTATAATAATTATCTGCTAGGCTGGGCAATATGCTCAAAAAGATTTATACACAAGGCAAAGAGATTTCTAGAAAAAAATAAACAACAACAAACCCAATACTTCTGTGTTCTCATTGAGGGGCAAAACATTCTTTCAAGTTAACTATGCATTCTCTTCTCCACCTGCCAGAAAGGCAATCTCCAAAGGCGCTATAAGATGGAACAGTAAGATTCACATTTTTTTTCTTCCAACTCGTGACAATTTAAAACGGTTTCTCTGTGTCTGAAAACTGTCCATAAGAACTATGGTATTCTTTACTGACAAAAGATTGCCATTATCAGGAGAAAATATCAGGCACTGCTTTATACATGCACTACTACTACTATACTTTGTAATATAAAATCCAAGCTGACAAATTAAGGCAAGGAAGCGCCTAGAGCTTTTGCCTAGTTTTTGTGCTAGGAAAGCAGCTAATGGAAGTTGGCTGTATTAACTCCTGCAACCTATTTAAGCAGCCTCCAGTCAAGACAAAGGAGACCGATTCCTTAGTTAAACATAACTAATCCTTAAGAGACGCTTCACATCATCTCCTGATTCTTCTGTCAGTTGTCCGATGCCAACATCATGGTCTCATTTCCTGCAGCCTTCTCCCTTTCACCCATTCCTCCTCTGCAGGATTCTGTTTACTGCTCTGTGGTTAGCTGCACCGGTTAAAGAGTAAAGGTTCGTAACACTGGCTGCGCAACTCCCAGTGACAACCCTAGTGCTCTGTACGCATACAGTCATTCATGAACTGTCTGTCAAGTTTAAATCTGCTGGACCGCCACATGTCGTATGCTACTGCAGTTAGAATGGACAATGATACAGACAAGTACTGAGAGCCAGGCCATCTGTTCTGTAATTGAACTGCATTTACCTTTCTTCTAATTAGAAATAATGGTGAGAAGGCTCAGTTGTCTTGTTCTAAGAGCAACAGTGGGCT
The DNA here is from genome assembly GCF_000708025.1 of Charadrius vociferus. NCBI lineage: Eukaryota > Metazoa > Chordata > Aves > Charadriiformes > Charadriidae > Charadrius > Charadrius vociferus. The sequence goes on from NW_009661371.1 coordinate 2,433,726, forward strand.
TTTCGGGTCACCAATGATTCCCACCCCTCCTGTGTCATAGCAGGATCACAGCACGCACGTTAGACTGTACCTGGCCTGGAAAGACATGACTAAAGAGTAGCTAAAATAATATTTCGTTTTGTTTTCGGAATAAAATCCAGAATGAGAATAAAACTACAGAATGCAACAAATATAAGTTTTTTTCCTCTACGTTATTTTCTAATTTTATATATAATTTCCTATACAATCATAAAGAGCTATTCTATATGGCAGTTCAAAAAGCTGGAACTGCAAACTGATCCTCTACTAAATCCTGTGCTATTTTACCTTCTTTTCTGTAAAAGAGTACTTTGTTTCCACTAAGTTCCATAGGCATCTTCTCTAGGCACTGCTTAAAACACTAAGGAATACATCAAAATCAGTAGCTGCTTAGTCATACTTTGCAGGACAGACCAAGACTTGAATTATTATGATTAGTGATAATAAATACAAGCTATGAGAATATCAACACATGGACTGAGCACTATGAAACACAATGCTGTGCAATTTCATTACAAAAGCAGAAAAGGAGCAAAGGGGAAACTCAGCACAAAACTCTGGGAAAATGAGACATCTGGAGAAATCAGTGCTCAGCCTTCAGAGAAAGCAACAGATACACATCATGGGTACTAAGTGCTACCGTCCTTTAGACTAAAGCTGCCCTCAATTCTAATACCATAGTGGCTACAGCATCAGGCTTTTCACAGCCCACAATGCAAAGGTCTCTCTTTTCTTATCCTGTAAAGATCCATTTCCACCAACTTAGAGTAATTCACCCATTCATAAAAAGTAACATCAATTGCCAAGATAATTTCAAAGCCAAAAAAATACCCTTTCTGAAGTCATCATGGTTCTGCCATCTCAGCCTACTTGGGGGGGAGGGGGGCTCTCCAGTTTAAGAGAAAAAGAAAGTTTAGTAACGCAGAAAGACAGCTTTAAAGCAAAAGAATAGAGTAAGTTGAACAAGTCAAAAGGGCAAATTCCATTCAAATTTTGCTGGTACTTAAAGAACCAAAACAATTGAAGGGGAGAAGAACAGCTTTCATGTAAAGACACTGACATCAGCATTATGCATGGCTCTTCCTTGCCACAGCTTTTCCAGGAAGATGTTCAGCTCCACACACACAACAAACTCAAAATCCCAAGAGCAAATTCACGTTCATATTTGTTTTGTAAATATATGGCCACATGCCTATACCTTTTAAAGTACATAATACAGAAGGTGGCAAAGGAAGCATAGGTTGAGACCAAAGGAAAAGGACAGAAAGAAAACTGCAGAAACTCTCCAAAGAAAAAAATTAAACACACTTCTCAAGCCATGAGACAGGATAGGTAAGAAATACAGTTAAAGGTTTTTTTTCACCCAATTCTAAGAAAGGGCAGGAAAGAAGTTACCAAATTTCAGTATAAAATTAATATAAAATTATACTGCAGAGATAAAAATGATAAAACCAACATGATCGCTTCTGTGCCAAAGATAAAAAAAACACGGCAACGTTGCTGTGAATTCCTACTTTTCCACAACACGAGGAATTTAGGATTTTAATAACACTATCACAGTAGCACACAAAGGCATTTGCAAAATGTATGTCAAAATCCATTTCCCAGCGTAGGCAGTACTCTCTATTATGGCATGAAATCCTGAGGGACTGATTTGAACTGACCATGACTGCACTCCAACACATTTTGAAACTAACCCCACTGTCACCACCTGTGGGTTCCAGACAAAAGAAAAGCCCTTTATACTGGTCAGCATGCAGAAAAAGGTCTCTTTCTCAGCATTGTTCTCCTCCCTGCAAGTGTCTCCTTTCATCTATATCACGACGAAAAATAACTACTAGTTACTCTAGCTTCCCTCCAGTCTCAATGACTCCTTTAATTACAAGAGAATTACATCTTCAGAGTTTCAAAGTTCTTAAACTACATTTTTTCACAAACACTTACACAATTTATTGTGTATTAATAAATTAAATAATTAATAACATAATATTTAATAATAAGTATATTAATTAATAAAATATATTTAATACAAAATTTGAGGCAAACTGTCCCATGGTATATTTACCTTCCTTTAATAATCTTTCCCCTTGCTAAGAATTCCACTATTTTTTAATATGCTAACAATAGACTGGGAAATTTCAGAAAAATTACCATTTAGCATTAGAATGGAGACTCTATGCCTTTATCAAGGCTCGTTTCACACCTGGTATAGAAAATAACATCACTCCATGGCAATAGGATCAGAGATAAAATGTAAGCAGAGTGATGCAGGCATGTATTCATCTTATATCTGTGCCCAAATCAATCACATCAAGATAATTCTCCTAAAGACAATAAAAATAAATTACTACTCAGTATTGACAATGTTTTGCAAAATAAATAAAGAGATAAAGACAAATTATGGGAAGCCTGGAACAATCAAGTGTTTTGGACTACAACTTCATAAGAGCCCTCTCCTACCAGGCAGCTGCAGACAGGCAAGACTGCCACTATGGATGGTAATACTACAGATAAAGAGCCCTGCCCACAGCTCAGGCTCCCAATGCCCAAATATCAAATGCAACAGGGGGGGAAAAAATGCATTCCAGGAATTAAACAAGCTGTAGGATTCATGCATTAAGTGTATAAAGTTCTCTTCTAAAATTTAATTCTACAGTTACTTATTTCTGGACTTCCAGCAATAAAACCAAAGAGGGTATGTCAATACTGAATGAGTTAATTTCATGATTGAAGTGAGAAATGTCTCTTGGTGCAAAACACAGTGGTTCAAAACCTCTTCAAGCAAGTAAAATTAGCACAGAACTCAACAGAAGAATTAAATCCTTAATGAATATCCGCTTATCATATAAGCACGTCTGTCAGAGTGATCTTACCTTGAAAACAAACTCATTAATTCAAAAAGCAGGAATTACATGACAGTAAGTAACACAATGCAAAAGATCAAGTGTAGAAAAGCAGGGTCTTTAGTCAACAAATCCTGTGCTGAATGTGTTTGCAGTATGTCTGTCTGCTTAACTTCACATGCAGCTCCTCTGCATTCTTTGAGGAATTAGTACTACTGATGTTAACTTCAAAGATCACTTGACTTCATCCATGGGCATACTGGTCATTGACAGACACCCTGGTAATCTTTAAAAGTTTCTCATCTTCACATGTGTTACCAACAGCAGTTAGGAAAGTAAGCCGCCTCTGCTCGTTTGCAGATAACGAGCATCTACAGTTTCAACCTTTGAATCAGTGGAAGTCAGAAAAACCTGCAGCCAGATACTGCTTGCTTAGTGCCAAGACAAAGTTCTGCGGTGAAACAGCACTTTTCTACAACACTTTAAAGCATGAAGAGAGTACTCTCTATTGCATGCAAAACCATCTCATCATGTGAGCTTCATTTCTGTATGAAGCTGTAGCAGCTGTCTCACATTAACATGCTTAAACACATAAATACAGTTACAATATAGATGTAAAGTTACAAATATTGAATTAATTTTAAGCTAGTATATAGTTGATATAAGCCTTTTTTTTCAGTGAGCATCAGAATCCCATAAATCTCAGCTACTGTTGAGGTCTCGGTCCTTATTTTCTTTGGCTGGATAGTATCTAAACAGATCTATTTTCCCTCTTTTTCAGGCTTTAATCACTCAGTAAAGTAACTATTATTATTTTGTCTATTGGGTTAACCTGTCCACAATTACATACTACTTTTATCAAATTTGAAAGGTCACACAGCAGTCACTTTGTGTGTGACCAGATAATGTCATGTGAACAACTGCATCTGGACCTTTTAATGTAAACAAGTGTAATGAGACTTTATGAATTTTGTGGGAAACTCTCAGATATTTCCTTAACATACATTTGGTTCCCATAAAAGCCCCAAACTAACAGCACTGGCAAAATGAAAACCCTTCTCTCCTCTGACAGGTCACGTTCCTGTTGATGTGTATCAGCACCAACCACAAAGGAACACACTTTTAGTACAGGGGTTTCACTATCTGTACACTTTTGGACTTTTTTTTTTTTTGGTTGGCTGCCAAATGCTGCTTCTTTCACAGTCGTTTCTGTGACACACAAATGAAGCAGCAATAGCCAGCCTGAGACATTCAGTCCCATTCCTGAAGGCTAAGGAGGAGTAAAGAGTAAGAATATTCATTAGTTACATGCTACAAAGCTGTTGCTAACAATCTGGGTTTGTAGGATAAAGATAAATTTAAATTCTTCCTTGGTTTTCAGTTATGTCACATGCCCTTTTAAAACTCTTCTGAGAAGGGTCTCCTTTGAAGCACACCGTATTTGACTCTCCATTTATTCAACTCCTCTATTTACTTACCATCTGTAATATAACCTCTCAATTCCTGAGGAAGCCAAATAAGAGACTTGACAAGAATTGCCTCCAAGTCTATGCAGGAACTGCCAAGAAGTGGGATTCCTCCCATCTGGGGATGTTACTGCCATAAACACCTCACAGGGGTTACGGGGCTTGCGCTGAGCTGGTTTCAGAGCTCTTTTCAGAAAATCATAAAACGTCCCTGCTCTTCCTCTCCACAAAACCACTGGGGAAAAATTAAATGTAATGGCTTATATACTGCTAACATCCCTCCGTGCTATCAAATATAACAGCACTATTTCCTAGGTATCCAAGATGTAAGATTCACACGTGGATACTAGACAGCTGGCTGAACGCTAGCAATCCTGAGGTGGTGCTGGTGGACAAGAGTTGTTAAAAAGCCCTACCACGTTTCAAGTATCACCCATATCAAATGTAATCTCCCCACAGAACATAAGGCTACCTGGTTTGGTATTCATCTTCCCAAACACTCAGAAGGCTAGAGCAGCTCTGAGGGTCCCATTCCTGCCACAGTTGATCACAATGATCACAACTTTTTCACCTTTAGGCCTCACAACTGCAACGGAGCAGGTAACTGAACACACCACAGCTTCAAATCCTGGAAAGGCTCCAATCAGATAGAAAGGCAGGAAGGCAGTTGCTTAGCGGCCACAGTCGTTCAGCACATCTCCTCTCAGTTTGTTCTCCTTGGGCTAACTCTCTGTTAAATAACAGGTCAAATTCAAGGCTCCCATCCTTACCTTTAGACCTCTTCGTTGGAAATGTCTCACATACAGGAGAAACTGCTTTTCTAAGGTGACAGAACTATCAGTTTCAAGTTACGGGTTCAAATGCTTTTTTGGACACAAAAAAATCTGAGATCATTTCCAGAAGGGATGAGAACAACAAACCTTAGCTTTGTCAAACAGAAGGCAAAAACCATTTCCTTAAACTACTCTTCTGACAGTAACAGCTAAAACAAAATCCACCCCCCTCCCCCAAGGAAGCAGTATTTGGTCAGCACCATCAAAAGAAAGGAGAAAGAAACATATCTGTGCTCCCTTAGGCAAACAAGCACCATGGCCAAGGGCACCACTGTTTTTTTAGAGACAGACATGTAAGTCCTTCCCGTGAACAAAATTAAATTCCTTCCAGATGATTACAGAACTTCCCTTCTTAACAAAGCAATGAACACTGAAGTAGCCATGCAGTGGGAAGAATCTACAACTGTAGTTCAGTCAGGTCTCACATTGCAAGGATGGAGGCTTCCAGAAGCACTGGCAAATTCTGGAGTGTCTGGGGGACACTCAGGGATAACACAGGTACGTAAACAGAGAGAGGGAAAGGAAAGAACAGAAATCGCTGAAGGACAATTACAGCCAAAGAAAGAATTACTGTTATTTGGAGCCTAAAGAAAAGGTGTTGCTGATACCGATTATAGGAAGAAGGAGATCAGATGCAATGTTAAGGAGGAAAAGCAGAATTCTCCCATTTTCAACACTATTTATCCTACTCTATCTACCTATGAAGTTCATGTATTCTTACTGACGAACATAAAAAAAAAGCCTTCATTTTCAAAACCACATTGAACAGTTGATGAGATCTTAAAGCTTATTAAGGTATTACTTCACTACACAGGTCAGAGTGCATCTTTTCAATACGGCCATTTCAACAAGCTAAGCATTTATGTACCTAATAAATGAAAATCTCACAAGGATGTATTATGAAAACAGTATTTTTATAGTATTGTTATTCAACATGCTTAAGAAAAATAGAGGTTTTTTTTTTTCTTATACTAACAAAAACCCAGTACAGACAAGTTTTATAAATTACACTTAATATGCTGCTTCTCCAGTCATTAATTTTACACAGTAGTGCCTCATCTTACACTTTAACAACTTCTTTGTGTATGCCATCTGCCCGTGCCAAGCTTCCAGTCCAAGGGTCTGAATAAGGAGGTGGCACCAGAGCTCTGTCATGCTCCATAAAGACTTTCTGCTCCCAAGAAGAAGCAGGTCAGCTACACAGGCTGCTTTTTGTCCCATAAGATAATGCATGCACGATTCCTTCCTTACTGTATCTGCCATGCTTCTAGTGCCAGAGTGGAAAAAATACTCTTTATGGTTTATTTCAACTTCTGCCCCGTGGAGTTTTGTTCCCCCCAAGAAATCCACATTTGCTCTTGCCATGTAGCCTCAAGAACAAGGTTGCTTGTGAAAACAAGTCTGCTCACACCTACTCATCTACACACCTACTCATCTACACACCTACTCAACCTCTACAGTCAGAGCTGAGGATAAGCAGTTGTAGAAACAGTCATCACCCAGACACAAAGAATAACATCCAGGCAAGTGGAAGGAATGAGAGTATTTTCAAGCAATCGGGTTTCTTGCTGCCTAAGGACCATGAACACAAGCCTCATGGAAGCATGCTAGCCTTCTCAAGAGAAACTAAAAGCAGCTGTTAAATTTCTCATTCTCCTTTGAGCCCTGATTTCACAGTCAGGAGTCAGTATCCTGTTTTACAAAGAAAAGCGGGCGCTTGGTTTCTTTTTCACGATAGGACCTGACCTGTTGATTCTGGAGCTCCTCAGATGAGGGCGGTTGGACACACTACAGCTGCTCAGCCCCGGAAGAAAGCAAATTTCATTCAGTAATAAAATACTGCCCATGCTCATTCTGAAAGTATAAAATGTGTGGCTTTAAATTTGTTTTAGGACGGTTATTGATGAACTGTATCTGTGAGATACGTAGGCAATCTACACAGCTGGGGTGGAATTCTTCTGCAATAAAGACACCTGGAAATTTGACAGTTACTGTCAACTAAAATAATCTCACAAGGTTTTTAAATTCTTGCTGAAATACTGCTATCAAAGAATTCAAGCCTTGATTCTTATGTTAAACATCCTCAGACTCAGAGAGTGAAATCAAGGTGGTCTCCAGATATAGATGCATGTAAAGACAGGCTGCAATGAATCAGAAAGTTTGTTCACAGTATCACAGAAATGTAGAGAAGAATTCACAATAGCAAAAATGATAAAGTAAAAAACGTTAGAAAGGTTACTCACAAGTACAAGGAATTTATACTATAATAGTAATGCAAATAGTGCTGTCGAGTTCCAGAAACAAAAGGAAATCTAAATGGCAGAGCCAAGAACGTTGGCTTTTGCTGTTCTTCATGGCTGGTACCATTGTAGTCAATGAGATAGCTTAAATTGTGTACAAGTACACCATCCAAAGCTAGATCTAAATAAACAGATGTAACAGACACCAGAAAACTGAAAGAGAAAAAATTAAAAGTGGTCTTCATCTTTATACTTACAGGCTAGATGAGTATGTAATTACAGGTACTTGAATGTCTTGGTAAACCCCTAGGTACCAGCCGTTTTCAAGGGCTTCAGACAGGACTAGACTGGGAGAGAGATTTTTCTTTTACTCTAAAACTTTGGACAGCATTGTCCAATGAGAGCAATCAACAGCTTCAACAGAAGACACCTGCTGTCTTTTCAAGTCAGACAGTACTAAAAGGGAAAATGAAGAACAACAGCAGGAAGAGGAACAAATGGCTGAAAAACCATTCCTGAGTGCTTCTTTTCACCTCATTTTTACCAATTAAAGCCTTCAATCTAAGTGGACACGGAATTCAGAAATAGGACTACACACTAAACTCTGCAACTAGAAGAATCAACATGGCCAGGAATACAGCAGAAAAATATCCCTTTTGATATAAATATAACAACATTGACAGTACCAGAGAAATATGATGTTTAATAGACTAAGCTTTGATGTTTGGCAAAGTTTGCTGACACCTGTCAGCAAGTCTCTGCAGGAATGAAACAGACTGACCACCATCTTGGGTAAGACTGTTTCAGACCTACTAACCACACTGCAGAAAGACAAGAAAAAACGAAACAGAGTCTTTGGTTGACTTAATTAGAAAAAGAGAAACCCTGCCACACACCAAAAATGCATCATGACAGGACTAAATGTTCCGTATTTGTCACGTTGATGTTACTAAGTGTTCCTGACTGTTAAAGCATGAAAATGCAAATGTTGCTGACAAACATAAAAGCTTCTTCAATAATCTAGTGCCATCTGTATTATTAAAAGCACGTTTTTCAAATAATAAATAAATAAGCAAGTTTTTAGCAGCACACAGAACAAGTCACCATCCTGGCTCATGCTATAAAAAAATTCTAACTTAATTCTACTGAGCTGATGAATATTATAATGCAAAAGTTTAACACGAACAATTAGAAAGAAACCCCACGTAACTAAAGTCTCTTTACATACTTGGAAACGTTATCCTATGAAAAGCAGTCTTCACAGTTCATATATCTGTCAGTTTACTATGCTATTGCTTACAACATGAAGAGTTTCACGGGATAAAGCACAGCACAGCAATACGTGCATTTTGTATGAGTGACTTTGGGAGGAAAGTATCTGTCCAGACAGAATGTACAAGACAGATGTAATAAACTGAAACAGCTTCAGTTGCAAATCAAGTAAGGCAAATAAACGAGTCACATGGTGAAAGGGTAGAAATACTACACACCTTGACAAAATATTAAAAATACAGAAGACAAAACAAAATTAGGTTTTGTAGTTTGTGTAGAGGACTGGGAGCAAAGAACTCCTCCTCCCATTCCAATTTAAGCACTATCATCAATCATCCCGCTCACTGCTCAGTACTGCTGGCTTACCTGAAAGCATGACTGCAGAAAAGTCTTGGTAACCTGTGCATGCTCCACCTTCTGTATTGCTGGATTTAGAGATGAAAAGCTTTACACTAAGCTAGATATGGGTCAGAGCTGAACCCTGGCATAGGTAAGAGTGGAAAAAGTAACTAAATATTATTTTTAATTCCCTTTATTACATAGAGAAAAATCAGTGTATTTTTTGCATGATTCCTGTAGAAAACATGGATGTCTAAAATTCACCAAAAGATCTCTTTCAAGTATCTGCTGAATTTCTAGAAGTTTTCTAGGTACTGTGTCCTGGTTTGAGGTAAAACAGAACCAATTTTGGTCAGTAACTTTGCTTCTTAGCTGGGCCTCTCTAACAACTGAAATTAACAGCATATTGTGCAGACAATATTCACTCTCTCAGAGTGATAAGACCTATGTTTATAGCTGATGCCCAGCCATGGTATGCAGAGAGGACCTTGCTTATACTTATTGCTATAACAACCAAGGCCAACCAACTTTGTTATTTGCTCCCATCTGCCTCATGCTCAGTATAAAGGCTGAGGGATTGAAGGCTCTCTCTCTTCTTGCAATGGCCGACGTCTGAGGAGGACTCTGTTCGTCTGCCTGCGATCCCGATCCTGAATGCAGATCCGGAATCCAGTTCCCGTCCGTCACTGAGTCCAGCCTGGGACTGCCCCAGTGCCAGCCGGTGTCGTGATTGTCATCTCGGGAGCTTGATACGGTTTTGTATATATTTCATTTTTTTTTTTTTAAATTTTATTTTATTATTAATATTTCATTAAAGTAGTTTAGTTCCTTCTAAACTCGTAAGTCTCTTTTTCCTCCTCTGCCTCTCTCTCTGAAGAGGGGTAGAGGAGAGCATCTGTCGGTCCCATCTGGGGTCCTTCAGGTCCCCAGTAGCCGATTTGGCCTAAACCACGACATACTGCCTCTACTAAGATGTAAAAAACTCCTAAGTTTTCCTGTGCAGGCTCACCACAACCTGACATTTATATGTAAAGGGGACTTTCCAATCAAATAATAAAGCTTGTGAACAGCAGAATACTGGAATACTTCCACATCACAGCTGACTCTTTGTAATGCACTGTTCTAAAGATGTCTCTAGCCTAACCTGGGGATTTTAAATTGGGCATGCTCTTACTATATCTCAGTATCTTAAGAATACCTTTCAAATACTATCAAAATGGCAAAAGACAAACAAAAAAGATCACAAAGACAGCTACCGCTACTTTTTTAAACCCCATCCATTTCCAATCCCAGGGAACAACAGCATGAACTCTAGTTAAGCAGAGTTCACTGAAATACCGTCCTTGTCAAAGGAGAATACAGTCTGTGAGACTTACCAATACCTGAAACTACTAAAGGCTTTTCCCACATATAACTACTAAAATGCAAAGCTTTGTGATCAACAGACATTTAAGACTCTAGCTAAAACTTACTGAGGTTTTAATTGGAACACACAGGTTCAAGTTTCAAGTAACCCATTTTTCCTGCTCAGAACACATACTAACCAAAGACAGACTAACATGTAACACAGAGATCAATGATAGAATACTCCACTAAGTGGCAAGCAAAGGCAAGGGGCACATTAAACGCTGAACAGGTGAAACTTCTAGCAAATGGGAATGAATACATTAATAATCTCTCCTGCAGAAATTAAATCTATTAGGCAATTAACTTCCTGAAGTGTTACATCCCACTACAATGAATGCAGCTGAGATTGTACCCTTTAAGATTGTTAACACCTGGACAAAGCAATTAGGCTCTGAATTAACACGTTACCATTCCCAACAAGTGCTCCTGCAGAAGTGTTCCTGAAGACTTTCACATTTTTATGCCATTTCAACAACTTCACTGCAGGTCCCTCCCATATTCAGTGTCCCCTGCTTTATATTGAACTAATTAATTCAAGATTATTAAGTCAGGCTTTTGGTATTAAAGAGGCCTCTGGGGGAAATAAACCAACAGCAGTGACAGGGTGGGAGTACAATGAAAACTGAAATTTCACAGCAACCTCTCCTTTATGAAAGAGAACCTCGTTTTACTGTCCAAGACTTTTCCTTCTCTTTCAACTTTCATTTCTTAGGTCTTATTTCCACAAGATGAATTCCATGTTCTGGTTTTCTTATCATCAGTTCCCTGGAAAACATCTTGGCATGCTACAGTGTCTCACCAGAATAATATCACAATGATTAAGAACAAGCACAAATCTACAGCTGTGATGGTGGAAAATATAGCCTGAATTCTGCCTGTTTTTAATGACCAGGAAAAGCCTTTACTTATAGATATCACACACCGCCTTACAGAAAATGGGAGTTTGATTTCTGCCTCAGTCCCTATATGAGTGAATTAACAACTGAGCTATCAGAAAAAAAAAAAAAAAAAAAAGAGAGAACATTTACTTTATCAAATTCTTTGCTTCCCTTGAAGGATAAAAAAAAATTTCTTTATTTCCAAAGAATGTTGATGTTTCATTCAGCCTGCAACACCTTGTTAATTTCACATTTAATTTGAAACAGAGAAAAGCATTAAAATAAAATTCAGGTTCATTCTAATGGAAAGCCCGTATTAACTTTTCAGCTCAGACAAGGCAGGATAAGATCTGAAGCACTGAACCAGAATAAGTGTGATAAAAGAGCTAACAGTAGCCACGGCTCTGAGGAGGGGAACCACAGAAGGTATCAGTAACAGCCTAATCCTGCTACTATTTATTCTGTGCTACTCGTCTAAATGTCAAAACCCTACTGATGATCAAAAAATTCACCTGAAAGAACTTCTGACTGGTGGTGCTGGAGTTACTGAAAATTGATAAATTACCCCAAAACACACAGATTGAAAGAACAAATTAAAGATGGCTCTACCAAATTAATGTTTGTATTTTAAGTTTTGAATAATTTATCACATAAAGATTATCCATATTATTGATGCCGCAGCTAAAAGAGAATAATATGCTTACAGTCTACCAACTCTCTGAAGAAATAAAATCCTGAATTGTCACAAATACACATGATATTCTCAGTATCTAAATCTGTGTACTACATTACAGTTTACAAGAAGGTCTACAATGATGGCACATATGAGGAGGATGTGCACTATTCCAGCAAGCTGTATAATTCTAGAAGAGTTATATGCAAAAAAGTGTTCTTGAAGTTCACATTTTTACACAAGAGTATTGAAATAACTAGAGCTCAACTTATGCTTCTGTATCTGATATAATCCCATTTTCATTATCTCTTCAAGAAGTAGTAACACGACCGCTTTATTTTTGCAAAAGAAGAATAATAATCTTGAATGGGCAGATTACTGTATACTTGGTAAAAAGCATGCAGATATGTAAAGAAAAGAAAGTGTTCTAGATGTATATGGTACTAAATGGGGCTATCAACTTAACATCTAGCTCTGGAAACGGACCTTTTCACAGCAAGAAACAAAAATAAGCCAGCCTGCCTATCACTTTATCAGCACCTCTCCTTCTATGGTTTGCAACAAAAATATTTACTACTTTAGAGGAAATCTCTTCCCTGAAATGTGTTACTCTCCTTTTCCCCAACCACTCACTGCAGAATTTGGTTTTAGATCAGTTTGTTACAGAATGGAAATTTGTATCAAACAGAAGCCTCATATACCTACGCTCTTATATTATTGTGTTTTAAATCACCACAACATATTGAGCACATGAAGTGCTCAATACGGAGAGAACTGTGATTCCCTGTAAAAGATGCTTCTACAACTGATGGTCAGTCCCTGTCTCACAGCTAGAAGAGTGTTCCTATAGATCAGTCTGGAAATCTATTTAAAGCTAATCATATGTAGCTTCATGTCATTACAAAACCATTTCCAGAAATCCTTAACTTCATAACACAACTGCTCTGAGTGAACGTCCTTCACTTTGACAGTGTTATGTTACATACAAAGAAAATGGATATATCCTTTTGATCTGAAAGTTTAATTGACTTTCTGGCAGTTTGTAGAACTCTACTTCCATCCTATCAACCATGTGAAACTCTTACAACAGCATTAATCCCCAAATTAAAATTCTTTCTTTTTTCCTTTCAAGTATTTTAAGCACAGTAATTGCATACATCTGCAACAGAACTCACACAAACCTAAACGCTCTGCAGGACTCTTTTCAGAGACAATTCATCACGTTCCCCTTGGCTCTGGTCATCTCACTCCCTGACCAAGACACAATATTGACAAAATGCCTTTTCTCCTGGCTACTGCTGATGGCAGCTTAATATTCCAGTCTCATCTATGTCTCCCTCCTTCTTATAGCTTACGACTGTTTTTATCTTCCATCAGTACTTTAATTACTTGGGTCTTCTTTTCTCCCATTTGGTACATGCAACAGCAAAGTTATAAAGACAAGTAGGCTGAACGATAGCTGCCAAAGATCTCATACTCATACTTAAGCACTTCACAGATGCCAGAGGAATAGGACTGAGATGTTTATTCTCCCCAGTCACAGTTCCTATTTCTTGCTTTTCAGGGATGCATCTTATTTAATTCAATAAAAATTAATTCTAAAAGGTATTACAGATATTCTAAATATTCAGAAGTCCTGAACTTTCTAGAGCATTTTTAAAAGCAGGATGAGGAATATGACAGATGACTGCTTGCCTCTTGAGGCACTCTGAAGGCTTCATTAATAATTCCACCCAAGAAAAGCAGTTTTAGTACTGAGAATATCCACACTCACTATGACAGTCCAGGAATCTTCCCTGTAAACGACTCATGAACTTTGACATTTGGAAATTGTTTTATAAATACTGTTTTTTCATCCCATAGGCACCATTTCCAACCATACCACCCCAACAAGACAGAATGACTGGCCATTAAGAATAACAATGTCTTCACTGGGTGAGGCTGACTATAGTCAGGAATGAGTTTTCTCCTGTTTGTACACAAGGAGGATGTGGAGAGGGTGGAGAATACCCAAGCAAGAAAAATTCACTAAGATCAGATAAAACGCAAGGTTAAATAGAGTTAAAGAAGAGCCTACATAGGGGGCAATCTTCATCATTTTCAGAGAGGAGAAACAATATGTGGTCTTATTTGGACACACCTAAGATTCATGTGAGAACAAAATGTGAGAAAAGCTTTGTTATGAAAAGTCGGAAGGTGCAGAAGCCAAGAGGAGCTGGGCTCAATCCCAACAGTCACTTGAAAGATTTATGGTATCTCCAGAAGGTGCTTAGAGACCTCACAGAGGTTCAGATTCCAGGGGCTTACAGAATGAATGGCCTAACGAAATAAATCCCCAACACATCAGCCAGTGAAATGTCCCGCCAGAGGAGGAACCCTACTAGCAACCCCAGTTAACCTGTACCTATTAAAAAAAAAAAAAAAAAAAAAAAAAAAAAACCCAGAATGAATTCACATGCATGTCTGTAAGCCAAGAGAAACATAGATGGTTAGTCCTCAGAGCAAGAAGATGAGATTTTAACAGCTATAAAGTGTTGAGTTAATGCTCAGAGGATATGTTGTCCGGTGAAAAAAAAACAACCCAGAATGAATTCACATGCATGTCTGTAAGCCAAGAGAAACATAGATGGTTAGTCCTCAGAGCAAGAAGATGAGATTTTAACAGCTATAAAGTGTTGAGTTAATGCTCAGAGGATATGTTGTCCGGTGAATTTTTTCCCCAGCATCACAGGGAATAAAGCTGAGTATCTGCTGTAAGCCTTCTCAGCTCCAGGGTTAGATTTGAAGATATACAGAGATAATTATAATGCTCTTGGACAAAGAATATCACCAGGAATAATTTCTTTATGAGGAGTTTTAACTTCTCAGAGACTCACGAATCAATGACAATAATAAAGCCATCGGATATGAATACTTCAGACCGTGTAATTATAACTTAATTTTAGATTAAACAGAGGAGTAAACAACAGTTAGTCTGTATCTCTGTATCAAGTTTTTAAGTGATAAATACACAATGTTAAAAATGAAGAGTTAACAAAGAGAAATAAATAAAGGGGTTTGGATATGAGAGAAGTCTGGGACTTCAGTCAATCGTGATAAAAATATATAGATATTCATGAACAGAAGAGAATAAGCAGAAATGGGTGTGCTAAGATGAGAAGATAGCACGCTGTTAAAATTGGCCATGGTGATAGAACCTTTCTCACTTCTGCCATCAGCAATGATTGTGGCCATCATAACTAGAGTGAGAATACATGAATGGAAGTTATGCATCTTAAAGTTAAAATTCAAACAGCATTCAAAGTGGGAGGACCCAACCTAGAACTATTAAAGAACTGACAAAACTACAAGCTTGCAGCCATAACCATTCTAGATCTTAACAAAACCATCTCTCTTGAAAGTATCAAATAGAGGGACTACCTTTAGAACAGGAGAACAACTGAATGTAGGCACTACAATCCTATCAGCCTGACCTAAACAGATACAAGTTTTAGAACAAGTTTCAAAGAATGAAGATAGAAAAGAAGATAAAATAAAATATTTTGCGCAGTACCTCAGTATCCTTTCAATAATGGATTTTTCTAGACACACAAGTAAGTTGATCTGGATTTAATAAAGCAACCAATGGAAATCATATTTCTTTACATTTTAGTTAGTACAGACAACACAGCTATTAGTCAAAGAATCATATGGTAAGAAACTAGGCAAAGAAGAAATGATAACAAGATGTCGTGAAACAGGGAAGTAACAAATGAGTTGGTTGTATTGATAACCAGTTTGTTAAGTCTAGTCATTAACCAGAAAAAAAACAGAACATAAGCACTTCAATAACATTCACCAGTTCTTGAAACTAGAAAGTGTTGTCAATGTAGAAGATCAAGAGGATCTTTATACAGAAGAACTAGAAGACTGAAGTAATAAAAATAGAATGACAAAATATGAAATTACATACCAACAAACTAATATTTTTTTGCTGTACGCTGGGAATTTACTCATTGGAAACTGAAGAGGAGAAAAAAAAAATACATGGATGACTAAGAGTAAAAGAGATCCAGCCTAAAAAAAAGAAAAACGCAAACTGATTTAGAGGAGATATTACCAGTTAAGTATTAACATTCCTGTGCAAATAACTTGTCAGTTCCCATTTGGAAAATACTGAGGACACAAGATGGGACAGAGAGGTCCAGTGGTCTGGCTAGAGCCAGAGACTTGATGACAACACCTGCCTGCCCATGCATTTCAGACAGCGCAGCAGTTCTGCTTCGCTTCCCAGAAATCTGGGGTGAGCGAGGAAAGGTGTAGTCACTGGGAGCCCTTGGGGATGGCGGGTACTGAGATTTGCAGCAGATAATCATCGGCCACGTTTCTAACTTTCATCCACACTTTCTAGGAAAAATAACCACGATTTAGTGCATGCTCATAGGCCTAAAACATGGTTTCCATTATAAGCAATTAGTAAGAATAATGCTATAGCATAAAATCAAAGTCTCAAAAAGTACGCTTTAAGTGGCCTCCAATAAGATACAATAGACATCAAAAATCTCCCAGGAAACATAAATGTTTTTCAACATGGCATTTCAACAACAGAGTTTTAGAAACTGTGGGATAACTTGTGTCCCATAACTGCGGGGTTCTGGAAATGTAACACATGTTCTGGTCTAACTCCCAAATTTTGGCTCGAGTCCTCCCTTCAGACAAACATTTCTGAAAATTAAAAGCAGTCAGCCTTTCAAAAAGTATGTTTCAACTGTCAGGTCTTTTCCCCCTCCTCAGATACAGGCACAAATGGAGATGAAAATAAATAAAAGTAATTATTGATTAGTTCCATGAAAATTTAAGCCTTACTTCTTTAATTGCAAATTACAAACCTAAGACATTTGGGGTTTTTTTTTCAATGGACAGAGAACACAAAAGCAGCCTGGTATCGGAGCAAAATCAAGCATAACAAGACTGAAGCACTGCCAAAATTATTGCTAAAGACATCAACTTCAAAGACAGCTAAAAAAAGAAAAGAAAAAACAAATTCCAGGATATGGAGTTTTACTTTAATAGTAACAAAAGGGAGCAAATAAACAAACAAACAAGAGAGGCCAAATATATGGGGGTTTGCCTTTCTTCTTTCTTTTTAAAAACAGAATGAAACGCACTTTCTTAGATCCTTTAAAAATTATACACATGTAAATCTAAAGGGAAAAAGAATTTTATAAGTTGTGACTTTATTTTCAAATTAAACTTTTGGGGAAAATAATTATTCTACTATTATGAGTGATGGCAGCACATATTGTTTTAAAATATGTTACATTAAGAAGTAGTTCTGCACTCTGGGAAAGCAGGTCACA
This sequence comes from Charadrius vociferus, assembly GCF_000708025.1. Lineage (NCBI taxonomy): Eukaryota > Metazoa > Chordata > Aves > Charadriiformes > Charadriidae > Charadrius > Charadrius vociferus. The sequence goes on from NW_009661371.1 coordinate 2,451,034, forward strand.
TTTGTATTGGAGTTTATTTCATCCCCTTGCTCCTACAGTGTCATGCATACAATGTTCTCTCTCCCCCTCAGAAACCCACAGACTATTAAATTAGCTGGGATTTTCAAAATCCAGAAAACCTGAAAAAAACCCAAAGAACACGTTGTGGCTGATTTCATTGCGGCTTATGATCCTAAGCTCCCTGTACGCCTGTGCAACAAAAGCTTTTTTGAAAAGACCCTCTCAGTTCCCCACTGCCTCACAACTTATACAGCCATCAGTTGGTGCGATGTTGTTGTATAGTATTACCATATGGTAGCATTTTACACTGACTTTGCACAGGCTTATAGATCTACACAAAGCAGAAGGCAAGCAGGAATTACTGGGTTCATTTTTAAAATCGAGCATTACTGAATTTTGTGCTCCAAGTTAAACAGTCAGTCTTCAATTTGAGCAATTTTTGGCCCATCCTATTTTTGCACCATGAGCTGGAGACTGGATCCTAATGGGGCTCCAAACAATGACCCTTGGTACTAATGGTGCTAAAAAGCTACCCCCGAGCCACCCTAGAGTAACTACAAGTGTAAGCACAGCATGCCCCAAAAAATCTGAAGTGCTTTCAGTGATGTCATTTCTCAAAATACTGTAAATTCAAATTCTCTTCAACGTCTTCGTGAGCAAGAGTAACAGTACAGCACACAAAACACTCAAAACAGGAACCAACCTGTTGAAAATTGAGCAAGCACTGAGTTGGTACATGCAGGCTACTGCTCCCCTTCCCCCAAACATAGCTGTAAATTTTAAGATTTAAATTATGTGTTGATACATTCTTGAGATTAACACATTTTCTAATAGAACACCAAAAAACCTATCTATATAGCATGCACTTACGGTACAACGTACAGCGTAAGCATTAACAAAGGGATAATCCTTGTCTCAAAGAGCTTATTCTCCTCCATTTGGGAACATCTTAAGACAACTGAAAATCTTTTCAGAAGAGAATGATGGACATGCTTTATTGAGTCCATGCCCATGTAAGTGCACATCAATCCTACAGAAATGTCATTAAGTATCATAGTGATAATAGTACCAAACTGAAATGTATCCATAAAATTACCTAATTAATAAAAATGTTGGGAATTTCTTACAGAATCAAACTGGATAAATGTCCAAAGTAATAGCCTATAAAAAGATTAATAACGTATACCTTAGTAAAAATCATCAGCTGCTGATGTATGGAGAATGTGTAATATGTAACCCCATTTTGTGTACGGAAGCAGAGATAAGGATATCAATACATCTGTGACTGGTAACAGCCTATGAGAAAAACACAGTTGTGTACAAATGATAGGTCTATCATCAATACAGCCACACTGCAGAAGGACACTTGGGAGAAAAGGCTTTGGTAAATCATTACCCTGGTAAGCCTCGACATGAGTTCAGAATTCAAAGCAACTACAAAACATAGCAGGAAAAACTGAATGTGTAGTATAAAATTGTATTTATTGGGGTTTTACACATTTGAAAACAAAAGGTCATATAGAAGATAATGTACCAGAGGCTGCGTGCAGTCCTCTCCAGCAGTTTCTCTGACTGGTAAGATACATCCAGTTCCTTGGACACTGCATTAAACCATATGTGTTTGTTTATAACCGATAAAAAAAACCCAAACAAACAGGGCATACACAACTTGTTTGTCTCGCATGTTTAGTCAGACATCAGTTAAAAAACTGCCCTTCCTGTTACCCCTTTCCCAGTACCAGATGTAAGCACAAGCCAGTGGAAGTGGAGCAGACATAAGCATGACAACCTAATTCCCTGCATGAGGGAAGTAGCTGGCGATGGGGAGGGGGTAGGGGAGACAACACTTTACACAGGTCAGTGCAGGAGACTGAGACAGCTGTCAAGGCTGGAAGTTAGTAGATTTGTTTTTATTACAGCAAATATTGTTGGTACTGCAACAGTTTTATGCTTAAAGCAGTGCAGCCTGTAAGCACAAGTAAACAGACATGACAGTATTCTGATTTTTATTTTAAGTCATATCCAGCCGGAAATGGAGCTAGTGAAGTCTGGCTTAAATGTAATGCTTGTTGTTGTTTAGTGCAAAGGAGAGGAAGAGCCAGAACCTAGAGCTGCATCTCTAATGCTGTACTTTCAGTTACAGAACAAGACCCCACTTCTAAACAAAGCACTATTTCAAAGTACGTAGATTTGATCCATCTAGATTAACCCATGTATCAATGGGAAGCTTGTGGAAGTAAGGAAATAGGCACAAAAAAGGGTTGCAACATAAGCACTGTCCCTTAGAACATGTACTGCGAACTCTCACTGTCAGATGCTACCACGAAGAGTGAGGCTTTGGGTTGCACTGTCACATTTACCCATGTAAAGAAAGCCCAGTTAAAACTTTCTTTACACTACTTGATTTAAATGGTACTGAGTGAGAAATAGAAATTGACTTCATACACATCACAATTTCATCAGTAATCTGCCTTCTTTGGTACATAGTTCCTACATCTACCCTGAAAACCCTAACCAAGTCAGTACCAAGAGGAATCGGCAAAGATTTTACATCCAAGCATAGCCAGCCAGCACACGGGTCCTTAAAAACATCCCTTCTGCATTAGAGTGCATTAGCAGTTACTATAAATACTGACAGTTACTACATTTGGTCACGTATGTGTTAGATAGGATAAAACTGTTTAATCTGCTGCACATTTACATGTATATATAAAATTATATATACAAATTAATATAGGAGAGCAGTTCAGTACAAAAAGGTGAGAAGTATATGCATATCTTCTGTTGCAATGCTAAATACACCACGGCTGGATATGTTCTCCAGGCATGACATAAATCCCTTGCAATTCAACATTCACCAGAGAAGAATGATTTCACCTAAGTGCCAATGAAATTTAAAGGCTCCTGATTTTGTAGAGCTTCTTACAGAGGAGCCTCAAAGAGTTTAGAATTGATTGAATGAACTGTGATTTATACATAGTATTTTAAAAATCTATTAGTCCTTCTAGAAGAAATGCCTTTTTCCACAGATTAGTAAACCTTCTTCGTAGACTGTGAGCAAGGATACTATTTTCTAGCAAATTCTGTAAAACGTGAACTTTCTTCTACTATATCACCTTTGTAAACAAGGCTTAATTTTATATTTTCACCAGTGGCACATTTCAGCATTCAGCATTCAAGAGTAGCTGCTGGCCAAACGCTAACAAGAATGAGTACTGGAAATTAGATGGAGAGGTGATGTGTGAAATCATGAATAGCTGGACCGATCATTCTCTCTGTCTCCAGGTTCCAAGCAAAGGGGCAATTCCTCACGTGATCAGATGGGCAAACCCCTTGCCACAGTACATTGTGGCTGATGATACCTGGGGAAAAGCCCAGGGCTAGGTATGTTTCACAGAAAAAAAAATCCATTCAGGGTGACAAATACATAGAAACTATCTTGTTCAGGATGTCCTTGAGATGAAAATGGTTGAACACCAACAATCCACAAGGGAAAGATTCACATGCATTTGCCCTGTTCTTGCTCTCATCCAGGGCATATGCTTTTAGCGTCAATGAGAAAAAGGATACGAGGCTAGATGGGATATTGGTCCCACAGAATACATACACAGGCTCTTACATGTAGCACCTGTGCCAAATGAGCTGTGTGTTACTTTCCCCCAAGTGTTTTGTTAGCTGATATCTGTCCCTTTGTACTGTTCACACCTCCAGCAGGATTTGGATAATCAGTTGGACAGAAAGCCCCACTCCTCGCTACAGCAGCATTCACATTGCTCACCGTTTCACAGTGAATGTGGAGTAGGGATTGCTCAAACTAATGCACTGCAGAACAAGGTTCTCCAATCTATCTACACGTACACGGAAGGCCATAAAGCTTCTGACTAGGTTCTAAATCAAACTCATGCATTTTAAAAGACAAATGCAGACACTGTAAATCATTGATGTTTTTTCAGCATGCAATTAGAAGTTTGTTTTCAAGAATGAATTGAGCAGCAAAGTAAAATAAAAAGGCTCATTCTGCAGCGTGTCAATCTGTTTGCATAGTAAGCTGGAACTTAAGAAATTCCTAACTCATCTATTTCCTAACGCTTTAAAACCTTCCAGGAAAGATTAAGCCTTCTGCTGACCTAGGAATTTCTGAAAATCTATACGAATGATAAACTGACATTAATATTTGATAAATGAACAGACAGCCTATACCCAGCCATTTACGGCTTATTAATAATTTGCTCTAGTGTATTATAAGACAACTGATGAAGTCAGCTCTTTGTATAAAAGTGGACACCAGACAACCCACTGTATTTCTGAATCGGAATTCCGTCCATCTAAAAAAGTAGTTCACAATCATTACTCCAGACGGTCAGTGGCTATGAATGAACACTTAACTGAATGTTTATTTGTTATGCTGCATAAACCACTACAAACTCAAGGTATTCAAGGGGTCTATGTTTGCCACTGGTGCTCTGAGTAGTCTTTTAGCTAGTATTTTAGTACAGACTTCTCTGCAATATAAAGCATGTGATTAAGACTGTTTAATGTCATTACTCCTCTTCCACTACCCCAAAGCTAGGGATACACGTAGTTTCTCTACCGACAATACCTTTATCATGCATGTCTCTTTTCTTATATGGCTACAGACCGAAGTGTGCAGACAATTTCAGGCTTAGCCACACAACAAGCCTTCCAACATTTCCTCTCCCCAGACACAGCTTGCTGATGTCAATTAAAAGATCTCCCTGAGAATTGGGAAAAAAAGGTCATTTTCTGCAGTAATTTAAAAAATGGTTTTGTTCTCAAACTTTCACATAATTTTTAATTCTCAAATAAAAGCCAAATGTTTCCATCTCAGTGTTTTTGATGTTTCAGTGTTTCATATGTTCTCTAAGTGGAGGGTTTAGTTAATAAACAGCTGTAGATTCAGTACAGAGGCAGGGGGGAATTACTTCCGGAGATCTGGTTTTTTGCACGTGTTGGACATTGAAAATTTAGTACCTGCCACATTTAAGAGTAACTACAATCTAAGAGCAGCAAAAGTCAAGGGCTTCCACCTCCGATTTCTCACATCTTTGCATTTTCAGGATTAGAGCTTCTTACATCTACAAAGCATCCATTTGGCGTTGGATGCTGGCACTGAAAGGAACTGCATCAAGGAACAGACTCTCATTCTTATAAACACTCCAATTATTAAACGGAACAGTTTTCCTATTGTTAACAAGCTAGAATGGCACCACAATTAGAATTCTTAAGCAAAAGGATACGTAGAAATCCTATTCATTTAAAGTTACTTAAAAATAATGATCAAAGCATTTTGTTTATTATTTTCTTCATTTTTCTCCTTCCATGCAATCATCTTAGGACTGCAATCAGCAGACTACTGCACAGATTCAAAGAGACAACTTATTAATCTCTGGGCCCAGACCATCCATACTTCTAAAGCAACATATTAATAGATTACAAAAAGTTGTGCATAGCCATGAAAAGTGATTTTATAGCCACAAAGCTATGTGATCTACTGAGAATCGTTTCTGGAGTGCAAAGACATATTTGTTGTGAATGTAGAAAGCAATAATTGCTATAAAATCATATACCTAACAGATAAAGGGTAACACGTTAACTGCCTTCAGACTCAGTAAAATAATAATACAAATTGGATGAACAAATAAATAGTTTTGCATTATAGTTATAGGTTAGATGATAAATTTCTTTGCTGTAACTGTAGTTCAGTCTAGGGTTTGGTCTTCATGTTGTCAATTGTATTAGCTTTAAAACGCAGTAGCATTTTAAGTCAACAAACAAAATTTGTCTTTTCTGCAGCTGACTTCTTTAAATCAGATGCAGTGAAAATTACACCTGAAAAGCTCAAGAAGCCAACAGAGGAATGCATGGCCTGATCTCTTCCAGCTTCTTCTTGTCTTACCTCTAACTAGGATGAGTTGCATTTTATAGCTCTTTATAACTTATGTGAACCTAATTTGCTGGCTTCATTTCTGGTTTCAGTAATTGCAGTGTGGACTAAATGATCCAGAAACAAAACCATCAGAGAAAGCACTGTCCTTTTAGCTCCTTGCTTCAACAATCAGGGAAAGAAAAGGAAGAAAAATGCAGTCTGCAGCCATTGCTGCTACCTGCTCAGTGGCTCAATGACAGATTACAGTCTCTAAGTCTCCATCCCTCACAGCAGGCATGTATCCTCCATCCCTTTTGGTCCTCTTAGTTTTCTTTTTTTCTTTTGCAGAAGGCAGAGAAAAATTAGGAAAAGATGCATGTTAAAATGTCTGGTTTAGAACTCTCTCATTCTGCAAGTAACTCTTGGAAATGTGTATTTCAAGTAAGAATGAACAACTTCTCTCAAACATACTAAGCACTTTAAAAAAATCCTCAAAACCCACTCATCCTTCTTACCTTTATTATACCTTTAAATATTATTTTTAAAAACCCACATGTTTATTATTCCGTAATTTCTGGTATACCTAGGTTTGCTTTAAGAGTTTTAAATAAAAATCTTTCTTTGCTGTTATTGCATTTACAAACCCCCCCACAATCTCAGCATCAGAAAGTCTTTTATTTTTAAATAAAAGGAATGAGGACCTCTAACCAGTGAGTTAAAACAGTCTCCTTAATGGACCAGAAAAGTGCAAGTTGTCATAACAGTGGAATGCATACGGGTCTTTATCATTTGACAGATAATATATGTCTGTTCTCTTCCTCTGCTCTGTCAGAGATGACTCTAATGCCAATAAACATGTATTTTCTAATAAACTGTAAAAGAAAACAAATTCAGTGAAAAACTACTGACACGACTGTCACTAATTCAAGACAATTAATGTTCTCTGCAGGATGCAATTACAGGTACATAACTCATTATACTTTTCATAAGAATGCATGTGCAGTATAAAGTGAACGACATTTATGCCACAGAGTACCTGACAAGCTACAGCATACCCCAGCAGTGGAAACAAGTTTAACCTACAAGCCCCAAACATATACAGAATATACTACGCTGTATAACACAAAATAAACACCTTCATTAAGTTCAAAATAAGAGTTCAGCTGAGAGCTACCACGGTCACCAAATCTCTTTCTAACTATAAGCTCTGCACAGCCCAATAAGGGAGAAATACTTTTTATGCAGGAGACCCTGGAAGATACAAAACAGAACAGGGTGTTTCCACACCATCAAGGTAAAAGGTACAACACAAGGAAAACTGGTGCCAACCTGATGTGCTGAATTGTTTCGCTTTAGATCAAGTTTTAGCCTGTTCCATGAGAGAGAGAGAGAGAGAGAGTGTAATATAATATATTGCCACCTCATCTAGAAGACTGAAAATCCTGACAAACCTGGCAACTCAGTACTATAATTTGGAGACACATTGTACTAAAGAGAACTGTAAGAATGGGTTTGAAGAAACACTGCAATCACCTAAAAAAGCTTGAAAATAAAATTTGTAATCAGAATTAAACCTACATTAGCAAGGCAGGTCTACAGCAAAGCTTTATTCCTTAATTCATTCATAGGATTAAAAGAATGGCTCAGAAGAGAGACCCTTTGTCACCCCCCTCACTCTTAGGCCACAGAGGTACAATCATCACAGAGGTACACATCATCAGATGCTAAATCCACCTAAAATATCCAAGGTGACACCAAGGAGTGCAGAAATAGGACATAATCATCACCATCACTCAACAGTCCATAGGCATTTGTAATCACATTGGTCCTTGAGAATAGGATGAACAGCAAGTTCAAGAACAGCAGTAAGAAAAACAGGAGTTCTCAAGGTGTCCTCATTCATTCCTCCATCTTATCCCCTTTGTAGGTCATGATGAAGATCTTCAGGAAACAGATTCATACTATGCTCAAAGTTCATCATAATAATTGAATAAGTAATGTCATCCATAAAGAGCACTTCTGCTGCTTCCACTTTTGTTACTGCAAATTGCCTTGGTCTACTATTTCTGTTCAACTGTGTTCACTTTTTCCTCCCCACACCTGTAGGGTTTTTTGTTTTGCTTCTTTTTTATCATCCCACCAGTAAAGGTTAAATTTTAACATATGTGCCTATAACAACTGGTAATAAACCACAAGTTCAGTATCCAAAAATGGACAAAAATGTGATAAACGCTGTAAATGTCTTCAAAAATCTACTTAAGTGTTTCACTGCATACTTTTGCTCTACTTTCTAATGTCCGATAACCCATTACTTTCCTATTGATTTTCCCTTTTCTTAATTTAAACTTTCTCCCATTTGTCCGCTCAGATTTCTGATCTCCACCTGTGTTATTTTCCCCAGTGATGCAATCATTACATTGCCACATTTGTTTATATTAGCTTATTCCACTTATTTTTCAGGATGCAGATTCTCCCTTACTGGTCACTCTGCACTGCAAGGGAGAGAGCCTTTTATCAACACAGAAAAGCCCATACATATGCCTGGAATAAAGCAGTGTTTCCAGAAGTGGCTGGAAACTATGTCTTTTAAGTGCACAACTAATTCTTCTAAGCAGTGAATTCCTACAGAGTAGGAGAAAACAGTAAAAAACAGACTTATATGCAAGTTGATCCACTTCATAAATCTAATTTGTGGAGAGTAGGCAGGGAGGGAAGATAACCTAAATAATAATCACAGCAGGA
>NW_009661371.1:2459782-2462322 GCF_000708025.1 Charadrius vociferus
ATAAAAGATTTCCCAGATGGAAAGAAATCTCCTATTATCAATATGCAGTCAAGAACACATAGGAATCAATTGCCAAGTATTTAGTGGCTGGGCAGAGCTACAGCAAAGCACTAGAAAAGCAGAAAGGTCTAGACACATGATCTATAAGTTGATGTTTTGTCACCACTTGGTCCCCAAGCAAAGGTGACTAATGAACAAGACTTCAGTGATGCACTACTGTGAAAGCCCCTCTGCCTGCAGAGGGGAAACACTGGAAACTTTAGAAGACTTCCAGCTACTATGGTTGTGAGCTGAACATAAACCAGAGCACAAATGTTTATCACAAATGTGTGATAAACATACGTAGTCCTTTTCTGCAGCCCCACGGGTTTGTGGAGCAGAGGAAGCTAAGTGACAGGAGTAGCCTCCTTCGGTGCATTGGTTTGTTTCCAGTTCTCCAGTAGCAGCAACAACACAGTCCATGCTTACCTCACTTTCATGCTAGCTTTTAAGTTCAAGAGCCCAGATAGTGACAGGACTCAACGCAGGCCCTGAAAAAATGGCTTGTCCAAACCAAAAACTATTTTCTTCATTCTTATCACTGGCTGCAACTCCTAGAGCAAGATAAATGAAGCCACCTGCTTCATGATGGCTGCTCACAATGGTTGATTAGAAGGAAAATGGGGGGAAAGGTATGAGGATAATTTTAAAAGGTGGGTATGTTTGAAGCTTAAGTCTACTACACAGTGCAGTATGAAACTTAGGTGATGATCCAGGATTAACCTGCAAGTAGAAACACCAGCTTCCTTCCCTGGCAGTCCATGGGATGCTTATCTGCTATTCCTCCTACACACACCTCTCCTGCATCATTCTTGTTCACTTTTGGCTTCAATATCCCAGGTTTGATCATTCAGCCACCTGGACCTAACTATTTTATTTTACTCTCTACACAGGATTATAGCAGTATGGTGACGCTTTCAAAATTCAGCACACCATGGATGATATCCACACTATGTGACACCTCCAACATGCCAGAAAATCTGTGCTATTAGTATATCAAAACCTACAAGAAAAAAATAATGTAAAACCACAACCACAGGTTACTTTCCTTACAGCGCTTCAGGAATCCTTCAGGATGCTTCTAGCTGATTAAATCAAAGGCAAAAAAAAAATCGCTATTCATCGATTCCAGCCGCGGTACCGGGCTGTGCGGCAGCGCGCCCCGACGGCGCCTGTCCCGCTCGCTGCCTTTCAGCACCACGGACGCCGGCGGCGCGCCCGCGCTCGCCCCCGCGCCCGCAGGGGCCGGGAATGCCGTGAGGCCCCTCGCTTCTCCCCGGGAGAAGGTGAATTTTTACAATTGTTAACTTTCTGCTGAGCTTTTCTGGGGCCACCAGTGCAGGACACCCTTTTTTTTTTTTTCTTTCCCCCGGAGGTGGAGGCAAAAGAAAGGGCAGCGATGGGATTGCCTTAGCAGTTTGGGGTATGAAATAAAAAGCTCGATGAGCTCAACCTTCCCAACTTTTTATAGATGGGTTTTTATTAGAGCTGTGCAAATCGTGTATTTTTTGAGCTCAGACTGCAAGTAAAAAAAAAAAAAAAAAAAAAAAAAGAGAGGGGGAAATGCTTTTTGTTCAAGTAAATGATTGTTAGACCCAAAACATCATCAGTGATTCCCGATTTAAAAAAATAAATACATTAAGTAGGCCATCCGGAGACAACGACAGAATGATTTTTTATCAAAAGTACTGAGAAAACACATTGCAACTCTTCCTAGCGCTCCTCTTTAAGTACGGGTTTTCCCCAAATTCATGTCAATTCCTCCACAAACTCCAAAACATTTGTTCCTTCACCTAGGATCAACCGCTGTGCATTTCCTACTGGTGGGAAAGCCTTTGCTCCGTTCCAAGGTATAAATTCCGAAAAGTCCTTCTGAGCTAAAAGTGAAAGGGCTGTCTGGCAACTCCTGGCCCTGCAAAGCCTCCGTTCAACCTCAGCTGCACAGAATAACAGGGGTTTTGATGGGCAAGTAGAACATTTTTTTTTTTTCTATAGGCATTAATCAGTTTCAGTGAAGGCAGTGAATTGATACTCTTCATTAGCAGAGCACTCTGGAAATATTACAAAGCCTCACAAGTACTTTTTTAACTTCAGGTCCCTCCGTGCTACATCGTCTGGCCTTCTCTCCGCGGTCGTGGGGGTCGCACCTACCCTCAGAGATGGGTCCTACTCTGTACTCTGAGGACCACCTCCAGTCCTCCGGAGCACCACGGGCAGTTTAACTCCCCCTGCCATTCAACCGGGGCCGACACCCGTTTCTCTCTGCAGACCCGAGCCTCTGCGCTCGTGATCCCTGCTACAGGTTCCACGGGATAAGGAATCTGTTTTTAAGGGCGCTTTGCGGAGGTTACCGTGTTATGAACGGGCCGATTCCCGGAGCCGCCCCGCCGCCCGCGCTCCAGCCTTCCCTCAAAGTGCTATACAGCCCGGTGGGGGGTGGTGGGGGGCGCGTCATTAACGGCCGCGCTCCAGGGCGCAGCCCAAGCGGAGGCCCGCCCGCT
>NW_009661371.1:2464674-2472725 GCF_000708025.1 Charadrius vociferus
GGTGGGGTGGGGGGGGAGCCGTGACTTAGCGCACGGGCTGCCTGTGGATGTAGCCGCATGCCTCGAGATGGAGGAGAATTGAAATGAGACAGAAATCTGCGAGGATAAACGGGTTTGCTCAGTTCAGCAAGGATTTTTCTCGCCTTAATATTCTGCTCCTCGTTTTCCATGAAAAAGCTTTGCTCGTTATCCTAGCATTAGGTCAGTAAATAGCGCTCAACACGGCAGGGAAGCATTTACCAGAAAGAAGCTCTAAGTAGAAACTTCCATCAGCTTCAGCGAGACCAGAATTTCCTTCCTTTTTCACCATTTCTGACTCCCCTATCTAAATGGGAACGGTCTAAGAATGAATTAGTGTTTCTTCAGTGACACTGAGAATATACAGCATCATATAAATGCTAAGTACCAACCCTCCACCTTTCCATGAAAGCTAAGTACAATACTTCCACAGTTACCAGTCTCTTGCTGTTCCCACTGGTCCTTCACCAAACTTGATTTCACCTTTCTGGCAAGAGTCTGGCAGTCAGTCAGAAAAAAGTAATTCATCCTAGGACAGGTAAGTAAAACCAGGGCAAAGACAATAAAGTAGCAGGAGGAGTTACTGCAGCTCGGTCCTCTCCTATGAAGGGGCACTTGGGAGGGCAGCTGTTTTGCTATGTGCCACTTTTCCCAGTCGAGGAAAATCAACGCAAGTACAACTGCCAGAGCGCCCTTTCCCCGAGGAAGGGGCAAAGCCACTGCAGCAGCCCCTGACGTATCCATGCAGGGGAGGAGAAAAGGAAGAGAGGGGCTTTTTTCCAACACTGTTAAGACCTAACAGTTCCGTATATCCAGGTAAGAGGGAGAATTAGGTTCTAAAATAAGGCTACAAGTCTTCGTGCACGTGTGTGTCTGCATGCACAGTGGTGGAGACACACAAGATCATATCCACTGTATCTGACTTGTCTCCTTCCACAGGGAGACAGGGCTTAGCAAAAGCTAGATTTTGTCAGATCTTCTTAGGCACATTCTGAGAAAGTCTCTGTGTATTTATATACTGTGATAATTACAAGCATAGAAGCAAGAAGGAAACACGGAGGCCCTTGCCAGTTCCATTCGTATTCATTGAGAAAATACATGGATCCTCCCCAAGTCACAGATGTTCAATATGAAAATGCCTGAATTCCATTGAATCACAGCAAGTTTGGAAAAACAGCCATGTCCCATGCAGCCCATGCAGTCACTAAGAAAACATGTGAATCATGTTCAATCAGGCACATTCACTGAAAAACTAACCAAAACCTGCTGTTGCCAAGGTCAAGCAGTGCCTAAAGAGCAAAGTTCTGTATTCAGATACAGCATGCATGAAGATAGTGGGGGGAAAAATAAGATGGACCTAGTTATCTGTGGTTCTGGCAGTATTAATACATAACCAAGCATTCATGTAGTTTGTAAGACCAGGGCGTTTTAACACTTCTATAACAAGTGAAGTCATATAAAAGCACTGCACAACTACAATGTGTTTCCAGAAATACCACATCTTTGGGACAGTACAGATGCTCTGTCTACTGTGAGCTTGAGCCTTACCTTGTAAGTATTCCTCCACCTTCTTCATCTTTCAGTCTTCTCTGAGCCTTTTTTTCTTTCCTCCATTCCCTTCTTAAGCTTTTCCTCCCCCTCTCTTGCTGTGTTCATGACCTCATTCCTTTTCTTCCATAAATCATGAACAGAAGTTTCTAAATCTTGAGGGGATGTTTGCCATCTCCTGGATATGTTTAGCTATCCATCCTGTTCCCCATCTTCTCAGTGACATGCTGACCTACAAGAAAAAGAAAAGTGGTATCACATAAGACATGGAAGGAAGCTGCCACAATAACAATATCCCAAAGGAAGCAAGGGTGCAAAATTTTGGTGCACTAGCTACCTCGTACGTCCTCAATAAGTCACACTCGTAGTGAGGCCACTTGCCAGCTACTCGGATCTACCAAGTCTCCTAGTGTAAGAAGTGGACACGAGCATAACCTTGTTTGAAAATAAGGGATGCTGGTTGGCGCATGCTAAATGCATATGTGTTCCAGTTTAGAAGGGATCATCTGTTTGTGAGCCAGCACACTCAGTTAGACAGCAGTAATGGTTACTTCTCCATCACTGTCCTCCCATCCCTTTCCTGGAAGTGGCCACCTCTGACATGGTAGGCAGGTGAACAGCATGTGAATGCATTTTCAAACCACTGAAGTTTCCAGCCTTGCCTCTTCAGGCAACCCTACGTAGGCATCACTCTACTCCACTATGCAAAGCAGTGAACTCTGGTGCTCCCGGAGCAGCTCCATATGCCAATTCAGCTGTCCTTGTGGCAGGGACCCAACCTCCAGGAATGGAGCAAGGAGGAAACTGGAAGGTGATAACTGTATCAGCTGCTCAAATTTAATTGGCCCGTATCTGTAAATCACTATTTGCTGTAGCTTAATCCTCCTTGGATTAGTTGGATATTTTTTTTTTTTCTTCAAGTGGAATTAAACTGTAGCAAACTAAAGCTGTGGTATGATCCTGGAGCACAAAACATCACTGAAACGGAGATGGTGTTGTTACAACCATGAAGGCCCATCATTATTAGAGTTAATTCTACCTACAAACATTGCCTTGCCCACGCAACAGCTGTGGCGGCTTAAGATGTGACCCTCCCACGCTGAAGACATAGATGGCTGAGGTGGTAAAGCAGCATGACTGCTTCCTTTTCTGCAGCTCGCTGGCTCACTGCAAACCGTCTTCAGCAGCAGCAGCCGTTTAAGCCAAACCAGCTGACTCGGGACTGACGCAGGGTAGGAACGCTACAGGATCCATTCCAGTGCTCATCGGATGGGCGGTAGCAGCCAGCTGAGGGCAGAGAGTAGCTGAACTGCTCCAGGCAGAGCTGAAGCAAATAAAATTAAAAAAAAAAAAATAAAAATCTTTCCATGAAGTTATTTCCTGTGCTGTTTGAAGGCAGTACGGTCTCAGCTGCTTGTTACTGCCGTTCAGCCAGCGGGCACCGCGCTTCAATTTCTGCCTACCAGGTGGTGTTCCATGATCCTCTGTGGGTTTAGTTTAAGGACAAAGATTAGTTTAAGCCATGCTGCAACAATGGTGTCCGTTAACCCTAGTTATTTTTTTCCTACGCTGGATTACAAAGATCCCATAAAAATCAGCTTTCTGGTAAAAATTGTGGGGTGAGGAAGCATTCATATCTTCAACTATTGCAGCTGGATCTGAGAAAGGATGTCTGTCTACAGCCTTACTGGCCAGGGTCACTACAGATATTCAGCCTGGAAATCGCGATGTATGGAGAAAGCGTTAACTTTGCAGAGCATCAGGTGTTTCATTATTTATAGTTCCCCAGGCACACGTATATTGATTTCAGCAACACCTCTTTGAAGGAGTATCAGCTGCACAAAAGATTTGCTGGTGACCAAATGAAGGCTGGTCACAGTTACTATAATAGAAAGCTATGTATAGGACTGCTTTCCTTATAAATGCAGGGAAAGGTAGGTAAGAGTGATACAATGTTTACTGGTAGCCATCCCTTCCCTCATGATCACAAACTGATTTGCAGAATTCATTTTGCTGTGTAATAGATGCTCGGCCTTCACTGATGAAGAATAATTTTGTTGCCACAATCTGATTAGAAATAAGATACCTGAGTCTGCCTTCAAAGGTAGGAAAGACTTTCATGCTGGTTTGAGAGCTATGGGACTACGTGATGAATAGTAGTAGCGGGTTTTTTTCCTTTTGTTCCAGATGTACTGCTATGCTTTCACTCCATCCATGGAGCGGGTGTTGCCATCTCCTTCTGTGGGCAATTATTTCAGAATTTGTAACTCAGATGTAACTGTCCAAGTAGGATTACCCAGATCAATATTTTCACATTAACTTTATTTCTAGTTCACTTACCTCATATGCTATCACCTGGGCCTAATCTTCTGTCCTGGTGTTGTGTTTCCATCTTACGAATCTTCATTTATCTCTTTTCTGTCAATCCTGCTCTCTTACTACTTGACACCTTCCCAGCTGCAAACCCGAGTGTCACATCACTTGTCAAGTTGATTGCCCGTAGCTGCCTCACAGACAACGGTTGTGTTCACCAGAAGCCTTCTCCTGACTAACCGGAGGGAAAGTAGCGGTGTCATGTGTGTTCTCCATCCCAGGATCACACAGAACCCCAACCCAGTTCAAATATGTTTGGATCTGCCTGGAAAATTTGAACGTGTTCTTCTGTCCACATTATAGTAATCCCACTATCCCCCCTGCAGGATGAAGACACTTCTCTATGCATAATATATAACCGATCCTTTTTAATGAACAAAGTTTCTGGAAAATTGAAATGAAATAAAATATGAAAATAAATATTAGTGGAATTAAATGGGATTCTGCTAGATAGGTGTTCATTCAGATTTTGACATCCCATCCATTTTATATATATATGTATTTGTATATATATATGTTATAAGCTTGGCCACAGATTTTATTACTCTAGCAAAAGGTTTTATCCAAAAGTAAAAGACACTATTTTTCATTGCTGTTCACTTCCTTATGTGGTCTTCAATATCTATCGCAATTAAAATATTATAAAGTCACTTTTAAAGCAGAAGGAAGGCTTCTTTCTTTTGCTGTCTGTTGTTCCGACAAGCTGATGCAGATTTGAAGCAATCCCTTTAAGATGGCAAAGTGTTCACCCTTTTGGGCCAAGAACAAACACACAAAACCTTTCCCCTACATGGGTTTCATTTCACATCAAGATGACTTTTGCCATCTGCTTGCCATCGCTGAATCCAGAGTTTAGTGGTCTCTCTAAAACACAGAGGTGAGCTCCAGAAAGCTTGACAAAATATAATCCCGGGTCAGATTTAATAGTCCCTTGATATAATACCTTCTTTGACTACCGTATTGAATTTTCACATTAAATGTATGAGATTATCCAGATTATCAACTTTTCTCACACAATAAGAGATCACAACCTGCAATCAGATCCAGTGGTCAAATTCTGTGTGTGTAGAAGAAAAAAAGACGCGGAGGCAAGAAACAAAACAGGACTAAATCTTGTCATCTGCTGTCTTTATCCGAACTGCAGATGATACCAAAAGCGTGCAATGAGCAAATGTAGTTTCAGGAGCTCTAAACCCACAAATAATCTTCAGCCAGATGCAGCCCCTTAAATCAGGGACAGGAGTGCGGCATTAAAGAAGTTATTGCATACCTACAGGGTACGGTATCCCAGCATTTCCTACCCTTCCAAAATCCCTCTTTCTATAAACTTTGAAGCTTTGAAAAGGAAGAGTTGGCTGAGAGCAAGGAAAACAAAACCATTGCAATTATATCTGAAGACATAAGAAGGCATCGAGTAGAGGATTGCTGTGAATTAGCTCTTCCCAGATTTCCCTTCAGGGATGTCAGTTAGCTGACACTAATGTTGGCTAACGCGGTGCACGGCACCGCTGGTGCCGGCAAGCCAAAATACAGTAGTTGGGAGTTAAAAGTCAACACAGTTCAAGCTGCAAACAAGATGCAAATAGCAAGAATGGTTGTAACAGCATGCCATGGGATAGGATGCATTTTCTGTCACTTGCAGTCTTTAAATCAAGGTTAGACAGCTAACAGACGTGTTCTATTTCAGCCACAAGTGAGAGGGCTTTAGGCAGAAATTACTGAGTAAAATGAAGTCAGGCTAAATGATTAGAGTGTTTCTTTCTGGCTTTCACATCTACGAAAATCCAGTTTCCCAAGGCAGCTGCCCTCATCGCAGAAGAGCAGCCCACACAGCGTGCTTGAGATCTGGAAACCTGCTGCTATCACTTCATCAGCTGAAGTCCCTGCTGAGGACTCAAGCTTGTGGCACTGAGAGGAGAGAGGGTCGACACATAAAGCTGCATCTTAATATGTTAAGCCACTATGCCAGCTGATTCCCTTGCTGTGTTGAACTAAGTAATTATTTAAAATAGCTATAAATCGGAAAAGGACTTTGCTTTTAAAAGCAAGATATACTGTAATCCATGTGTGAATTAAGGCCCCTGGCTATTTTCTCTCTAACCATGCACACTCACACTGAAAGCAACCAGTTCACCAGCAGCGTTTGAGCCTTTGCACTCCTTCTCCAGATGATAATTTCATAAGGAGTTTGGATGCCTGAGTCTTGGCTGCTGTGTTCCAACTGACACTACCACAACTACAATCCTAAAAGGTTTGCCTGTTTTCTTAAAGAGCCTATTAAGACCAGGCTATAAATACACCAGAACAAAGCAATCCTCCTTGTCCCAGTACCCAAGTGCCCCGACCTGCTGGTTTTCAGGGCACGGGGTATCATGCAGTACTTGGTGTTTCTGCAGAGAGGTGACAGCTGGAGGTGTGGCAGGATGGGGTGAAACCCTCCAGAAGCTGTAAGGGAGAGGATGTTTGTGTTACCTCCTGTAGCACATTTGGATTTGTTAGCAGCTGGCAATAAACTGTCGCTGGCTAATTCTGCCTGTTTCGTTCCAGTGAGTGGTAGTGGAGCACCTAGCAGCTTTTGGCTAGGCACCCATTTTTACTATGTGTGAAAACATATTTGTGCAAATCCTAATTAATGGATCCTATTTGCTTGAAAGTAGGCCAAGAAACGAGTACTGGGGACCAAAGTTGATTGACTATTTTAATTTAGGACATACAAGCTGCATCTGAAAGCTGTTCTGCCAGCTTCCTCCAGCCACTCCACATCTGTAGGGGGAAATCTTATTTTTATGGTGCTCTCACTGAATTATCATGGTCCTCAGCCTTTTTCACAGAGTTTATCTTTACAGAATCTTTATGGGGCTGAGAAGGTTCATTATCACCATTCCACAGAGGAACACACGCAGATATTAAATTACATATCCAAAGGCGCATTTGCATCCTGCAATGGACAGAGAGCCCTGAGGTAATGCTGACCCTGCTCTTCAGCTGGAGATGTCACAGCACCACTTGCAGGGTCCCAAGATTGAAATAAGTGACCCAAGGGGTGGGCTATATGCCAGAGAAGCCCCATCTATCTCACCATTGCGTTTTCTAGAGCCAAACTAGTGGTTTTGCCCAGTGAATGCACTGGGGTGAAGATCTCCGTGCTGCGCATGAGGTTGGTGTGCCCATAGTCACGCAGGGGGTCAGCAATGCAACCTACACCTCCTGCATCCCAAGGTAGGGCCTTGGGGCTTATTTGTCCCTGCTTGCTTTTCCCAGCCTGCTCTAGCTGTATTTGACCATGAACGTTTTTTTCCTGGTATGCTTAAGAATAAAATAATGCAGGATTTTACCAATTTCAGTTATGTATCTTCTGCTCTTGTAGCTGGAAGGTCAACTATCAGATGCCTGAGTTCACAGCGGTACAGCAGTGGTTTTAGTTTCAGGCATGGAGCTCGCACTATTACCCAAAGCAGATTGTTCCCCAACATAGAACTGTCAATGAAATCTCTTTTTTAATGTCTTTTCATCGCTCCTAGTCATATTCCTGAATATTCACCTCTTTGACTATGTTATCTTTAACTGTTTGGGGGTTGTAATGCTTTCATGTGTCACTCTGCAGTAGATATAGAAATCAGTGTTTGTATTTCAGAATAAACTCATCCAAAAAGGATATGAAGGAGAAGCTTCTCAAGCCTTTAAGTAGGGCTTTAAAATAAACTTCTATGATATATTTAGAGGAAAAAGGAAGACTGCTAGGCATCTGTAAAGGAAAGCAGTACTTCTGAACCCATATACATACACGGCCTAGAACGTGGCTACAGGAGCAAGAAAATATCATGGGAAGACTAAATTCATACAGCTAATTTTAGGCAAGAACTGTCTGTCAGCCCAGCTTGCTGTTTCAATTACGTTTGTCATGTGTTCGGGCCTGACTTGACCACATTGCTTCTGAATTCCAGCGTCAAAGGCTTTACGGCTGCTTCTTTCAAAAAAACACGAAATGCAGCCCGTGGCTGAACTGTGCTGAGTGATGGCATCGGGTAAATGAAAATGGATTCCTAAACCTGCTCAGTCGGTGTCTCGGGGCCAGAAGAGCTGGAGATGCCCCCCCCCCCCCCCCCCCCCCC
>NW_009661371.1:2472803-2550547 GCF_000708025.1 Charadrius vociferus
CCCCCCCAGCGCCGGGATACCCCCGGCATCAGTCATACACTAAAACTGGGCACCAGCGCTTTGGGGATTAGAAGAATGCATCTATTTTTAAATACATTTTTCTTAACAAGATTTCCTAGCCTTCCTCAATACACCAAGGAAAAGAATTACTACTATGCTTTTCAGACTTTGCCAATACGAAAGATAGGACAGTCTTAAAAGGAATTGTAAAGTGTTTATGTGTAGAAATGGATGAGCAATGGATTGTACTCCACTGGAAGCAGACCTCAGGCACAGGGAGGTGTAACTGCCTGGAAGAGGAGGAACACGTTTATACCAGGGATCCCAGCGTTGTTCACGTCTAGCAGAGAAAAAACAGTACCAAGAAATATACTAGTGAATTCAAATGCCATCTGTTCCCGCGCAGCAAAGTACTTAATTGACCGAAAATTCAGAATACAGAGACATGGGCACTCTGCTGACTTTTGGCTGAGCCCAGGGCATCCTTTTCCCTTCACACGAACCAGAGAAAGACCATCTCTGCAGCTCACCTCAGGGCTGGTCCCCAAGAGGGGACCTTCCTCAGGGAAGCCACAGACATCCTGGGACCACCACTCTCCAGGGGAAGAGCTGCTGCCGGGACGACACACACGGGCTCCCCAGTGCCGCACAGGGATAGGGACACCGGGCTCCATCCGCACTGTGCCCACCTTGCACGGGACCTCGCTCTGCCTTTCCCCTTCCCAGCCCTGCCCACCACGTCCCTGCCCCTTCCCACCACATCCCTCCATCTGCCCACCGCGTCTCAAATGAAAATGGGCAAGGCTCTCAGACCACCACACGAACCCAGATAGTTACGTAGGGCAAAATGCCATTGTCCCCTCATTAAAATCCGGATGTTTTATCTCGGGCTCCATCTTCAGTTTATTGCTGCGTGGTGGGGAGGAAAGGAGAGGGAAGGGGAGGACACCGTCAGGCAGTGGGACTCGCTGGGGGCTGCAGGTATTTTTCTAGGTCTGGGAGCAGTTCGTAACTTCCTCGCTGATGCTAAAGAAAACAACACGCAAGAAAGTGCTCCTGCGAGGCTCAATATAGGGTCTCTCTCAGGCTCAAATCTCAGTTTACACCCATAGAAAAAACCATATTGCCAGCATGAGCTCATGACACAGTGATCTCTCTCCGAACGCTCGTTTTGGCTTACGCGCTTGGAACAGCCTGATATTTTCTCTGTAGCTCAGTTGTGCGATATTTCACCTCGCTCTTCATCAAGAACCAGGAGGGGTCCGTATTGCAATGGAATGAAAAAAAATAACAGCAGTTTTAATTTAACGTGCATTTCTTTATGAGAGGGCCTTTTTAAATGACAGCCACAGTTTTATTTTCATACACAAAGAAATTCTCTGTAAGGGGAAGAGTTCAGGTCTGCATTTTCTCTTTTTCTTTTCTCCCTCTGTCATGAAAGAGCTGCTCTCAGTTGTTGACACAGGCTGTCAGGATTTCATTGCACTAAACAGATTGTTGGCAGCTGGTGGGAAGGTAAAATGAATGAATCTACACTGAAATAACAGTTTGTGTTTTAAAAAGCGGCATTCGTTTGCAAGTCCTAAAGCTCTCTACAGATGTGAACGAATGAAGCTTTATAGCTATCCTGTCGGAGGGGTAAGCAGAGTGTGCACATTTAATTCCCAAGCACAAAAGGCACCTGACTTGTCCGAGGTCAGACTGAATGCACCTGATCCAAAATCTGCTGAAATCAATAAAAGGATTTCCTGCAACTTCAAGGCATTCTGAGCTGAGACATAAACTAGTGACAGAAATAGAAAATAATTCATGATCCTCAAATCTTTCTTCTAATTGCTATTTTAGGCTACTTTCCTTCCTTCTGTTTTACAGCAGACTTAAACCAGAACATCAGCCAAACCATGATAATTTATTATAAGACAATATGATACAAGAGAACTTGAGTTAAAGCCTTCCAGCAAAAATTCATATTGCAAGGATAAATAATAGTACTTTGTGGCCAAGATAATCTTTAAAGGAAATCAAAATGAGTTGAAATATCCCCATGGGCTTCTTTGCTTCAGCACTAAAGCACTTATCTGAAATGCTTTATTTACTGCAACAATTTCATTCCATTATTGCTTAGATTAATCACCTGACAAAGCTGCAACAGAGGTACCAACTAGAAGTCAGAACTCAATAGTGTGGACTGGGGAAATGAAAAAACTGGAGCATTTAGAATTGCACAGTGTTAGGCTGTTAAACAGATGCAAGTCTTTTGCAATGAGCAATTAAATCTTCTTATTAATTTAAAATACACCTCTTTAATCGCATAAATAACAGCCATGTAGTCATAACTGTAGGATCCATTTGGAAGTATGGACAGCTCTCAATTATGCTGAAGGGAATTAGTCATACCACAGGTATGGAAGACACCCAAGTTACTCTGAAGAAAAAAGCTTGTTTACTTGCACGCAATAACACCCAACAAACAGCTCTGGTGCTCCCACGCCTGACCTGGGTAACGCGCAATTGTCAGCAAAGGCTTGGGACTTCTGCACCCTGCAGTCAACAGCATCACCGACATTTTTCTCCTACCAGTTGTTCGTAGTATCTTCTCACACTCTAATTTACATAAGCTTTATATTAGCTATGTTTTATTTTCTCTGAGTGGCAACTTCTTACTCCACTTCACTGAATATTTATACTGATCACAGTTATGGTAACGGAGGATTCCCCCAGTTGCCTGCTAACAATGGTTTTGCAAGAGAACACAGCATGACATTAGCTTCATCCTCTTTCTCTCCTTGCCTAAGCTCCAAGCCACTTATTCACTCCACCCAAGACGTTCTGACCAAGAGGAGAAACTGAGTTTCCAAGTCAAAGATCTTGAACAGAAAATGGCTCTCCAGCTACCCCTTTTTTCTCTCACATTAGCAGCCTTCCAGGCCAAGGGCCAGCACTAACTGGTGGCTGGGCCAGGAAAGGACAAGCTCCCTTGGATTTCTGGAACTTCCCAGGCCAAAACTAACATGTTCAAATCAAGACAAGAGGTAGCCAAAGCAGACTGCAGAACACAGGCACTACACCCTCACAGAGGGATAAAACCTGCTCATAATCTCCACGGGTATCCATTTCTGATCAGATGGAAGGTGCATCTTCGTAAGGAACATGTTGAACAAACCTGCTGTTGGGAGGTGAAGGCCTGGATGAAATGACAAGATCGATCTCCAGAAGGGTTCATCAGAATCTCCTGGCCAGGCAACAAGCAGAAACAACATCATCATCATCATCAAAAAAAAAAAAAAGGTTGTCCTGGCTACTAATGCTGTCCTGAACATTTAGAAATCCAGCCAGAATGAGACTGGAAATCCAACCAGGCCTTCGGATCGTAGACTTGGAACTACCTAAGACAGACACGCTCAAAGGGCAAGGTACTCTCTTTGCTTTCTCCTCAGGTTCCAACCCCCGTCCAGACAACAGCACCTCAGCCCCCTCCAGATCTGGTTGCAGACATTTTCTTCCCATCTGTGCTCCTTTCTCAGCTAATCTCTGTGTAATGCTGCTGTGGATGGATTATACAAAAGAGAGATACAAGATAAAGTATGTGTTGTTAATGTAATAAAGACTCTCCCATCCGTATATCT
This sequence comes from Charadrius vociferus, assembly GCF_000708025.1. Lineage (NCBI taxonomy): Eukaryota > Metazoa > Chordata > Aves > Charadriiformes > Charadriidae > Charadrius > Charadrius vociferus. The sequence goes on from NW_009661371.1 coordinate 2,476,430, forward strand.
TTCCAAGAACCCCAGTATAGCAAGCAACAAATGAAGATTGCTCCCCCCAAGGTAGAGAAGAACAATCCTTATATATTCTCTACAGGGATTGTTTTAGTTCATTCATGAATTATCATAACATATAAAAACATATGTAAAAAGTATTTGGTGAAACGCTGGCCTGACTGAAGTCAATGGCAAATCTCCCATTTACTCTAATGGGACAGGATTTCATCCAGTAAGTTCCAAAATAAACCTTTTTTGCCTACATTTCCTTGGATATGCATAGCACATATTAGGCAGATGCTCTGTGTTTGCTCAACAGCTGAAGAAAGTTATGCCTTTTCCCCAAAACACCATCTTCTCTCCCCACTAGAAAATAGACTTGGAAGAGTTTCTTCAGAAAGTAATACCAAATTGTCAGGGTTTGTACTGTCTAATCTGGGTTTGGCATAGTCAAGTGAACTCGCTGGCTGCTAGCCTTGCTGTTAATAGCCTGTAGCAGCACAGTTTGGGACCTGTCCTTTGGTTTTCCACTGGTACGCGTCTCTGCGTCCAATTTCCAACACAGTCAATCATGAAATAAAGAATAAACTGTACAGTGGAAAGGTTAAGGAAACGGAAACGTATTGAAATTCCCTTCAGTGAGTACCAGGGCAATTACCTGAGCACCAGGGAGAGTAAGCTAGGGCAGAGAGAATTGTTCAGAGAGGGTGCCTGGCCATCGCGGTGGACGACTTACCTCTCCCCACTCCCAGCTGCTCCTCTGCAGGGGTCGCTGCCCCGCAGCCGCAGGACGAGACCCAGGCCAGCAATTTCATCTGCTCCAGGTCACCCTCCCGTGAGTTAACCTTTAGCACCTGAATTTGTGCTAATAAACCAGGCGGTGAATTGCAACGGGCTGGGACGTAGGCGGGCTCCTGCCAGCAGCTGCCTCCGCCGGGGCACCGCGGCCAGGCAGGTACAGGGGTGACAACCCGGGGACGGCAGCCCCTTCTGCCGCGCACCCAAGTCGCGGTCAGCAACGTGGGATATCTGAGGACATCAGACTGTTGCAGGTAACAGGTGAGCAACTGCCCAGGAAGGGGAGAGCATTGGGAAAATAATTATCCTTTGAGGAATGAGAAAGATTGTTAAGATTCTCTCAAAGAGTGTTAAGATTCTCTCTTGGGAGACTTTGATTTCCTACTGGGAGGCTTTGATTTCCTACTAAATTTACTCCTCTCTGAACTCGTGCCTGGCTTTCCCCCTGCTCATCAATTCAGGTATTAAAAAGCCTCACCAGAGCCCTGGAAGATGCAATTCCCTCTTCAAAACTTAGATCTAAAGCAGCCATTTGATGCGGGGAGTTTTTGTATGCCTAAGTTCAGAAGCCACTTCACGTTGTTTGACCTCTCTGTTAGAAAGACAAAATGCTTGGGCTAATACCTCAGCCTGGGGATTTTTCCCCTCTTTGAAGAAATGCAGAGAAAAGGCCAGGGCACAAAAATGAGAAAACGGTTCAAACTGGAGTTTTAAACAGGTGTTTAGGCAGAACAAATATTGATCCCTGGGTTCATCGCTTTCTGAGCGGGGGAAGGACATGAAAGCAAGCAGCAGTACATTAATGCTGTTAGAGCATTTTAAAAGGAATGAAAACATCCCATCCCAGCATGCCTAGCTCACCCTCTCTGTCTGCCTCACCTCAATTAATATTAACTGATTGTAACTGAATATACTTTGAAAAATGAAACCGCTCAGTATAGTAGAAATCAACTCCCCTGTTATTACTAGTATGGCTTCAAGGCACAAATATGACTGCAGAATTTTCTGCAAAGGGCTTATGACCAAAAGCACTGGCAGAGAAAAGACATTTTAGAAAATGTAGCCATGAGGACAATGTAACTTTTTAATTTCCCCGCAGGTGCACATTGGGTGGATTTATTGACCTGTGGGCTATGAGGCGAGACTTATCTGTTGGCTTAAAACTTTGCAAAGGGGAAAAGAGAAAAAACAAAGGGCTTGATAGAAGCAGCTTTATAGTATGAAATTTGGAAGGGTCAGTCCTATGGTCCTAGTTCTGTGGTGGGTTTATAGGACACAAAGCACACATGAAAAATCTCACTTCAGCATTATTTCTCAATACTCATTCTTTTGTGCACTCTGATTTTATTTTTTTTTTTTTTTTTCCCTCTGCTAAAGGAGCAAAACCCCAGAACAGATGTGGAAAATGTAGAGATAGATGGGAAGTGAGTCAGGCAACCAGCCATGACAGGTATTTAAAAGATGATAATGCTGCTTCTTAACCACTACTTGCTATTTTTACCCATCATCCTCTGGTCCCTGGTACCTCCACTGCCCTGTTCCCAGCACACAGGCCAGCTGGGCTCTCCCTGAGAGAGTACATGGCAGACTCGGGTTTACAGCGGGAGAAAACACCAATCCTCTTGCACACAGTTTGCATGCAACACAACTTACATGAAAACACATTAAACTTGATGTAGGGGTGAGCAAGACTGGCTCAAAGAAAAGGAATGAAACAATGAGAAAAAAAAAGAAAAAAAAAGAAGAGTATGAGGCAAAGAGAGCAAATCATCTTCCAAAAAAAATTATCAGACCATTGAAGAAGTGTGTTATTTTTTCATGTAAAATGTAGTATTTAGGAATAGTAAGAAAATCATCATATTAACTGAGGCAACTAATGGAAATCAAATGCATGGCTCCAATGAGCCAGATACGGAGAAAATGCCAATGAGGAGATTTTGGCAAGGCAAAAAAGACTTCAGAGCAGAGCACATACAAGCAACGCTTCCTCTCCTCCTCCCATTATGGGATGCAGCAGCAAGGATCGCCACACACACTCTGCAACTCACAGCATTGCTGTCCTGATGCTTCATTTAAAATGAGAAAAAAAGAATATGAAATAGGAGCCACAAACTTAGCTTCCCAAAATTTATTTCCTCAAGAATGTGCATATGCTTTATTTTTCTAGCTCCAACGTGCATCATGTGAAGTAGCTGGTTAAGTTGTGGAGCACGCTAGGCTTGGCGTAAAGATCTCACATTTTTAATGAAAAAGGAGACTGGGCGGGCTGTTTTCAGTGGAAGTTGTGCTATTACAGACATTAGCCATGGCCAGTTCTGTCTCAGGGTTTCACTGGAGCCAAAACTGACCCTAGGAGAATTCAAAGGCTCCAGGATTTTAGTTCTGGAGTCCAGAAGATATGCTGCTCCAGAAGAAGCAGTGCAAGTCCGACACAGTGCCCATCAGTGGCACTTTGGAATTTGGTGGCCACAGACTGTCACTCCCAGGAGCCTGGTGGTGCTCTACTCCCCAACCAAGTTTGGCAGCACAGGCCAATGCGGTGGCCTGGCTGGACCTCACATGTGTTTCTTTTGGCCTACTACTCCTTTCTCAGAGGGAAGTGGGAATGGACGGTCAGGCAGCAAACAGCCAGGCACATTTCCAAATAGTTGACGCTGCACTGCCAAAGCTGCTGTTGCTGCCACTTGTCCCTAGGAAAGGGAGACACGAGGTGGGACACGTATGGACTAACACAGGTGGGTTCTACCTCTGCATCTGTGAGGAAATGTCCAAGCTGGAACACGGGGCCCAGGGTTGATAGGGTTAGACCACCCTCAGCACTATGGAAAGAAAAATAAATATCTTAGAACAGCAAAAATATTTCAACACTGTCATCTTGGACCAGCAGCCTAGGTGCAAAACCATCCTAGTGACCACCAGAGACAACACAATTTGCAAGGAACAAGCTTTGCACATCGCTATGGTCATACAGTCCTATAGTCATGGCTATAGGAGCAGGATCCCATGGTGTTATGCTAGTTACCGCTCAGGCTGTATGTTTGCTAGGGACAACGATTGCTGTAGGGAGGCCGTGAGCAAAGCCAGCTACGTTTTATATTCAGCCGTAGAGTTTCTTTTCCTTGAACTGTGTTGATCTCACCAAAGAAAATTTATAAACCCAATGGAGTGAATCAGCAATGCTGCCCAGTCCCATTTGAAGGACAAAAAAACTACATCAAACTCCTTGGAAGAAAGCATATGAAAATGCCAACTCCACACTCGGTGTGGCAAATGATAGATCACAAACATTATTTTTATTGTTGTGATGCTTTCAGACAGGAGCAACAGTCAGCAGGGCACTTTTAAAGTTCACATTTCTGGGAACTCCACAGTGAATTTTAGGAGATACGACCCTATAAGCACAGCTCCAGTGTTTCCAGCAGGTGATCTTCTTCTCACTCCAAATTAAAAAAAGAAAACCACTCCTCCTTTCATTGCAATACACTCACCAGGGAAACAACAGGTTACCCTTTTATTCTGCTCATGAATGAACAGGACACAAATAGTCTTTGGGCACAAGTGGAGGAAGGGGCAAAGCTCTGGGTTGGGAGGAGATGGTCATGGCTGGGCTTCTGCCCACTATCTCCCACCCCCCTGGAAGGGGAAGGCTGAGGATGGGAGAGGACACGGCATGCCCAGGAGGGAGGAAAGCAGAATTTCACTCTGCTGCACCAGCATCCTAATCAGGCTTGGCGCAGGGGGAAATTACAGCAGCCTAAGGAAATCTGAGAGCCGAGACATCAAATGCATTTTTGCAAGGGGCTTATCTGAGTCTATCTACTTTATATCTGCTAATAATTTTTAATCTTTCCCAGGTAAAGTCTCAGGGAACATCATTTTTACCCTCTCTTACTTAATGCTAATTTTGTTCCTCTTCTACTGAGGGAGAAGAGTGACTTTACATGAACTGCATGTGAGAATGTGCAGGAAAACCTTTGAACAAAAACCATAGGAGAAAGAAGATGGAAGAGTATGAGGTTTCCTGTTCTTGGCAAAGAATGTTGTCCATACGGGAAGATTTCTAAATTCCACCACATATTACTTCAGCCCTGTCTACACCAGAGAAACGCACCATGTTAAAAAAATCTGTCAACTGACATGTCCTAAAACTAGGACAGTGTGAAAACACAGTATTGCCCTCAGGTATGAATGACAACAGCTGCATAGTTTTAAAATGCGCTGGCTCCTGGTGATTAATTATAAGGTATCTCCCACAGATGATCACCAGTTGGTTTTTTTTTTCCCCCCATCCAATTTGCCTCTCTCCATAGCTATTAGTTATCGTCACAGTCGTTTCAAATGAACTGCCTCAGTACAAACAGGATGTAAGACACACCTTTACAGAACAGCACATGGACATTTATGCTCTGGATATTCATTCTTCTACACACCCACCCACCCCACCACTCCTTCTGTTTTCTCTTTGAAGAGAACATCACCATTTAGACCTTTTTTTTTTTTTTTTTTAAAGACATGGGTGGAGATGCAATATTCTGATGAGCAGAAAGTTCTCCCATTTCCTCATTGTGACCATTACAGAGAGCGGCTTTTTGCCTGTGATTTTTTAATAGCATGAGATACCATACTATTGTAAGCCTTACATGTCCTGGAATATTCCCAATGACACAATTTTAAGACAGGTTAGAAGCTCTGTCCACAATTTTAAGACCCGTATTACCTGCAATACTAGATCTCTTTGCTACACTATTCATAGCAACTCTTTATGGCAACTCTTTATAAGCAACAACTTAATTAAGAAATTAAGAACAGTAAAGAGCACGATGTGAAACACTCAGAGAGAAACTATACATTTTCCCCATCACAAGGAGGACAGCCTTGCACTAGCAGATAGATTCTGGCATTCCTCCACATCTTTCCCTGCTCAGCTTCACCAATACAAAGCATTTGTCAGACCAGTCTCAACTCACCCTAGAGTAAGCCGAAGCTAACAAACTGTTACCAAGCATGATGCTCAGCAGAACAGGAGGTTAAAGAGAGAAAGCCCACAGGCATGACTGGGTTGAATATCTTTCTGACTTTGGTTTAGGTTTCCTTGGTGTGTCTCTCATTCAGTCTTAGGCTTTACCACTTGCCTTTATTCTGCCAAGAATGTGAAAATTGTCAGTTTTTGTTATTAAAACCAGCGTGGGGCGTTGCTAGCAACGACCAGAGTGTTTTATACACAGTGTGCTGTATCACTAGAAGGATCACTCAAGAAAAATCAAGTGGGGTGAGAAGAACTGGGAGGATGCAGGGAGAGCAGTCATCTGTCAACATCGGGTTGCCTATCAGGAGAGAAAAGAAGATTTTATCCAGTCAGTATTTTCCCGTCTCCAAGAACAGCTTCCCACCACAAAATGCTCCCACCGCATAGTTCAGTCGCGGCGTTTGATGCAGCGAGGCAGTCACGGGGGGACCTGGAAGAGCAATCCATAGCACTGCTCACTACGCCTGGACACCGTGAAGCTCTCCAGAACAGCTGAGGATCTCACAGGCTCCATGGGGATGCTGTTGATGGAAGAAGGCCAGGACAAGTTTGCAGGAAAGGAAGAAAAGAAAGGTGTTACCACGCAATAATTAATCAGGCTGGAGATACAGGCTAGAGATACTTCCAACTCCTTAGTAGTGTTTTCCTCATTAAAGGCTACAGTTGCCTAAAAAAATTTAAAAAATTAAAAAATCAAGGAGAAACTGAAATCTGTGTGAGAGAACACTACTTTAAAAAATGCACTGCCATAGACCACAGGGCTATGTTACTGGAAAGCGTGTGGACATTTTCTTCAGGGTGTGAAAGTCTGAAACACACTGTGCCATTTTAAGCACAGTCATCCTATTTTAATGGCTGGAGAAAAACTGCCTCATCGACCTGGCAACCACGTGTACCAACACCACTAAGAAACTGGATAACACCGGAAGCAGTTTTCTTTTCCCTTAGGTAATTAAAGGACATTTACAACCTCACTTACAAATTAAAACAATGGATTTGCCCAGGAAGAGAAATAGACTGTATTTTACTGCATTTGTTTTAATTAGCAGCAAGCATTTTTATCTATAATTACATTTAGCTACCATGATGAGTCTGACTCTCTAGTTACTTTCGAATTTCCCTTTAAATATTGATTTAGAGCAACATGGAATAATAAAACTCATTCACTGGGATTTGCAATTCCAAAATAGAACAAAAATCATTAACAGAACTGATCGATTCCGGTAGGTTTGCATTGCCAAGCTTTCTTTGAAAGAAGCATGTTCGTTACCATGTTGCATGGGAAGAAAAGAAACTGAATGAGCAGGAAAGAATTAATATACTTACAGGACATTAAATTTGACTCATCTGGCAGCTGAAGCCATGTTCAAATTTTTGTATGGAATTTTTCTATTCATACTCTATATTGCTGCTTTATTGAGAGCAGATCTCTAGTTGTCAATGCAGGAAGCTTGCTTGTCAAGGGGATTTACTTGGAAATAGTTAAGTCATGTTAAGATTCGTGGTGTCTTTTCCTAGAGGAAGAAAAAAAAAATAATGCTGTTGGATGTGGCACAGAAGTTTTTCTGATTGCACAAGCTACACCCTTATTTATCACGTGATAGTCTCCCAACAGCAATGCATCCTGTCAGCGGGAGACTCCGCGGCTGTAAACTCATGCCTTATTGCACAGCTCACCATTCGCCTGTCAGAAAGAAGCAAACTCAGGGCTGTAAGGTAATCCTTATGTTCAATCAATTGTAAAATCAGCCTCACTATCTTCTGAAGCCATCCACAACACAGATTTTGGCTTCACTCTTCACACTTTACTCTTAAGCCTGGTACTTGCAAGTGCTTCCTCCAGTAAAAATCCCACTGCAACAGCAAAACCTCCTGACTCCTCACTCTGCACTGTTCTGCAATTCTTCATGTGCCAAAGAATTTACTAAAGTATCTCCAGTTATACTTCAGAGCACAAGAATACCAGAATAGGGAGATACATAGAATACCAGCACTCCTCAGAAATGCATTTATAGGTTGCTGTCAAAAGAATTTGCATGAGGATGCCCCACGTTTTCATTTCCACTATTGACTGCCCCCACATTAGCGCACTGTTCTCTCCCATTCCTTCCTTCATACCCATTCAGCATTCATCTAATCCAGAAATATCTCCTCTCCCCCAGAAATATCTCCTCTCCCGCAGCCTGCCAGGTAAGTGTAGCATGTTTTCAAATATTTCCTTTCACATGTCATAGCTCTGGTCTCTTCTAATCTTAGTTTTTCTACTGTCCTTTTCACCTCCCTAAGAGATTTCAGTTAATTACAGCTCTTTCTTATCTGGTCTCTAGGAAGTCTCTCTCCTCTCTAGGCGTAGCCCTTGGTATTCATAATTCATACTGATGCTGCATTGGCTCACCCCCACTCTGGAGGGCTTAATCCTTTGGTCCTCCCCTTGGCAATGCATCAGGTGAGGAGCAAAAATAAAAAAAAAAGAAAAAAAAAAAAAAAAAAAGACATTTGCAGCACCCAAAAGCCCAAGAGTTGTTACCGGAACAGAAAGAGTAAAGGTGAGGTGTCTTGCAAAGACACGTGATCTCCCTAAAAATAAAGCAGAACAGTTGCAAAACATGTTGGCAGAAACAAGTGTTTCACACACATTACCTGCACTTCTCAAACACCAGCGTACAGGGGGGTGAGGTGGCTGAGGAAAGAAAAAACCCAGCACGATACAGTTTTCCAAAGTCTGTGCAAACTTAAGATTTCTTATTTTCAACTGTAGTTTTCTTGTCAGTGATTGCAGTCTTCCTTACCTAGAGGCAAGCATTTAGCTCAATTCTTGTTTTGTACTCCTGAGGTCCCGTTTGCAGGCAAGTGCCCCAATTAAACACATTTGGGGCTTGTGTACTCATTATATTCAAAACAAAAACCCTAAAAAAAAGGTTAACAAAAGCCTGGTGATAACATGCACCTGAAGGGAATGAACATGTTACTGACTTAAAGGTTCACAACTAAACGTTACAAAGCTGATACTACAGAGTTTCAGTGCAAGCAGCCATGGGAAAAGAGTAACACCAAAGGGTTGATCCTGCAAGTGCCTCAAGTCAAAATCTTTAAAAAGATTTTCAAGTGAACATTTTGGAAAAAAAAAAAACCCAAACAAAAACAACCAAACAAAAAAACAACAGACAACCAGCCCGCATCTAGAAACTCCATAGTTCCCATTTAAAGCAAACCCTAAAGTTTTTCATACAGCTTTAAAAATACACGACTGCTGCTTTACAGCAATCGGTAGAATACATACTACTTAAGGAGAAAATTCTCTCGCCGTTAGATTTGGCCGTTACGCTGGAAAATCTCTCAAGTCATTTCCAACCTGAAAATTTGTGAATGATGTTTTTCAAGTTACTGACACATCCGAGATGAAATTACAATACCAAATGACTCCTGACGATCTCCCCCCCCTCCCCCCCCCAAAAAAAAGGAAGCATAGGAAAAAGCATTTGCAGAAGCAACTGCATTCTGCTGGCCCTGAAACCAGAGCTTACTTACAGAAGGTTACTGAAAATCAAAATGAGAAATGCAGATTCCCCTCCGTGCATCAAAATTTTTGGAAAGATCATCCTTAGACAGGGATGGCCAGTTGGGTTTTTTTTTGGGTTTGGTTTTTTTTTTTGCCAGTTTTCAGCCAGCTTCTGACCTACTAAGCACAGAACTGAATTCATAAGGCTTCAAGATGTAACAATCGGAAAACCAGTTCTTAGCTGCTGCCACTAAAGAAGCACGAGATGGAATCCCCGAAAGTGCCAAGCTTTACCTAAATGACCACCAGTGCAATCTCTAATTCCGTCTGCCAACTTTTTGACCTACAGACAGAAACAGAGTCAAAAAGCACCTCTCTCTTCATGCAGCCTCCAAGCTCATTTCAGCAGAAGACTCGTTTGCTTTCAAAGGAATGAAGTGATTTAGTAATGGTATATTCTGCTTTGGAACAGGTTCCACAGAAAGTAATATTTATGCTAGTTTCAAGTCCTGCTACTCACTCTACTCTTAAATTTTATGGAACAAATTTGCAGGCCTACTAGCAATTTCCAAATCCTCACCATTTTCTTCAGTGTACTAATAAAGATTTTGAAGCCTCATCTAAAAAAGAATGATGCATCTTGTGCACAAAAAAAAATAAAAATGCACCTTGTGTGGATACTTACATACATGGTGTGCCAGACCAATAGGTTTTTCCAACTCACTTGAGGAAAAAAAAAAACCACCACAAAACAAAAAACCACACCACTGGTGGACTGACTTTGACTGGATGCCAGGTGCCCACCAAGCCGCTCTATCATTCCCCTTCCTCAGCAGGACAGAGGAGAGAAAATACAACGAAAAGCTCCTGAGTGGAGATGAGGAAGAGATCACTCAGCAATTACCATCATGGGCAAAACAGACTCAACTTGGGGAAATTAATTTAGTTTATTGCCATTCAAAACAGAGTAGGGTAATGAGAAATAAACCCAAATGTTAAAACACCTTCCCCCCACCCCTCCCATCTTCCCGGGCACAACTTCGCTCCCCATTTCTCTACCTCCTCCCCCCCAAGTGGCACAGGGGGATGGGCAATGGAGGTTGTGGTCAGTTCTTCGCACATTGTCTCTGCTGCTCCTTCCTCCTTGGGGGGAAGACTCCTCACACTCTTCCTCTGCTTCAGTGTGGGGTCCCTCCCACGGGAGACAGTCCTTCACAAACTTCTCCAACATGAGTCCTTCCTGCGGGCTGCAGTTCTTCATAGACTGCTCCAGCATGGTTCCCTTTCATGAGGTGCAGTCCTTTGGGAACAGACTGCTCCAGCGTGGGTCCCCTAGAGGGTCACAAGTCCTACCAGCAAACCTGCTCCACTGTGGGCTTCCCACGAGGTCACAGTGTACTTCAGGCATCCACCTGTTCTGTTGTGGGGTCCTCCATGGGCTGCAGGTGGATATCTGCTCCACCATCATCCTCCACGGGCTGCAGGGGGACAGCCTGCCTCACCATGGACTTCACCAGGGGCTGCAGGGGAATTTCTGCTCCGGCACCTGGAGCACCTCCTCCCCCTCCTTCACTGACCTTGGTGTCTGCAGAGCTGTTCCTCTCATGTATTCTCACTCGTCTCTCCAGCTGCTGTTGCGCTGTAGGGGTTTTTTTCCCCTTCCTCACAGAGGCGCTACCACCATCACTGATGGGCTCAGCTTTGGCCAGTGGTGGGTCCGTCTTGGAGCTGGCTGGCATTGGCTCTGTCAGACATGGGGGAAGCTTCTAGCAGCTTCTCACAGAGGCCACCCCTGTAGCCCCTCTGCTACCAAAATCTTGCCACATAAACCCAATACATTCTACTCATTGCCTCCGTGAATCACATATGTAAGAATTATCATTAAAATCCACATTCCTCACATAATCCTCACTACCTTCACACATCAACAAAAAAAGAATTCCCTGCACCAAAATCACATTATCACAACACTGAATGAAAATGGGTAATTTACACACAATCCACCTCTCATCCCTTCACCACAATTACAACAGAAATTCCCCACGATCATTCCACTTTTCACTCTCTAGCTGTGTTCAGTCCATGTTTTGCCAGTTATCCCTCCCAATTACTATCCTTATTACATCCTATCACATGACTTCAGAGTTTGGGGTTTTTTTGTTTGTTTTTTTTTTTTTTTAAATACATTAGAGAAAATTCATGAGCAAATCTGCATGTTTTGCTAATCCCTTCATGCCGACAGGAAGCTCTTCATAAAATAGCCATCAGTACTTTCTCTATTACAGCCAATCTGCAAAAGTATTTGTTACTGACTATAGGAAACAGTCAAATTTTAATCCTGAATTACTTTCACTTTCAATACATATTTAGTTATTTTTAGTTCTTCTTACTACAAAACCCCATACGGAAAAAAAAAAAGACATGAAATCATATTGTACTGAAGGTTTTATTGATGGCTAAACTGCTGTCACTTAAATCAGGCATAGCACTTTTAATTCTTATAACAGGACTAAAAAGAAACTGGCTATTAAAGATTTACTTCTGTAAGCCTTTAAGTTGCCAAAGACATACTGTTCTGCACAACTTCCATGCTGCCAGCAAGTGACAGCATTCTAGCTGCATAGCTTACATTGTATGCTTCAGTCCACAGCAAAGAGTGATCTCAAAATTTATCACTTTTACCAGTAACTTTCCTGAATTACGTTACAACCAAAAATCATTTTCTTACTTCTTTGCAATTATGTACAGTACAAAACAAAACCCAAGGTTTGTGGTAGAAATGTGTATGATTTGATCATATACAGAAGACAACATCAAGTTTTACGAAATAAATGGCAGTAATTATTTTCTGAAATTAGACTCCCGTTCAAGATTACTTTAACTGACATTGCAGTGCGACACTTTCCAGAAGCATGAAAAATACATCCAATGGGCCAGATCCTCCTCTTTCGCTTCACCTTATGGCTTACATGGACAAATCTAATGTCACTGTGTATCCTACACGATCCAATATATGTGTATCACAACTCGCTATCTAGGCTTACTTTGCACTACAGATGCACTTAAATGAAATCAGATAATCTTGATGTGTCATAAATAATACTTATAGAAGTATCTGTGATGATATTCACATGACTGTCAAGTGGAAGAAAAAAACTGCTGGGAAGGAAACGAACATGCAAATCAAATGTTAAAGAATACAATTTTTTTTAAAAAATAGTCACGCTTAGAACAGACAGCATATTATAGAACCAAAAAGGAGAAGTATTATTCCAAATAGCAGCACGTAGCCTTTAATTTGCAAACCAAATCTTTACTCGGGGCACAAAAAGGATGTCTTGGCAAGCACTGCCCAATGCTAGCAGCTTCCTGCAGAAGTGCAGGGACGCAACACAGGTTCTGCAGGAGACTTTTCTAATCTCTCTTCAAAGCAATAAACAGTGGAATAAATGCAGTTTTTAAAGGCAGTGCCAGTATAGAAAAGACACGCTAGAACTGTGAGCCAAAACCTCTAATTTCCCCTTCCTGATTCCAAATTATCAGAAGAAATAGACACTTCTAATAAAAAACCCAAACAAAACACAACCACAAACAAGAAAAAAAAAACAAACAAAAACCCACCCCCTTTTTCAGGTAAGTTATTCCTCTCCATTCTGGTTTCCTACAGAAGATTTCACTGTAAGCAAGAAAATCCTGTGTAACACCAATGCTTCATTGACTTCTGGAATGAAGCATTAGCAACGGTATAAAACATGCATAAGCCACCACCTGTATTTTTTCCCCAGTTATGTTAGTTAAAATGAAAATAGATGTAATAAAGATGTAGAAAAAATCAAATTATCATCCAAATAAAAGATGCTTAATCCAACTTGTAAATACTAAATACTCCCCCTCCCTTTTTTGTGAAGATGCTTCAGACAATAGCTATCAACAAGAATTCAGTTATTTATGCAGCGTGGACTTCCTTAAAACAACATTGTCAAACATTCAAATTATAAACAGAAGATCTTCTGCACATTACAAAAGACAAGACACAAATTCTCGTATTACAAACAACACTTAGTTTTACTAGCTTTTTGTAAGCTACATTGCAAGCAACTGTCATTTCTCTAACATAAATCCCAGATTTGAAAGAAGTCAGACTGGCACAGACTAGAAATAATTATTGGGAACTGCTTACTATCAATGCTGTGCCCACAGAAAAATTCTCAGCCATCTGCCCAGCACGAAACTTGCCACTGCAGCTATTAACACTGCTAGCAAAGTTGCCAACAACTGAACGGCCTGATAATGTAACGCTTTTCTCCCCGCAGTGAAGAGCAAGTCTTTTACAGCAGCAGAAAGCACAGATAAGCTGTAGCAAGGAGGCTTACATGTTTACTGCTTGTCATGCGACTGTTTGTAAACACAATGAAAGATTTGTTGCTTCAGGAGTACAAACTATCTTTCAGTAATATTTTTTTATTTATTGTAAATTCCTTCAAAAGACCATGGGGAGACAGCAACATGTAGAATTAAGGCTGGAATGACTTAAGAGCTTTTCCTCTTAGAGCTCAGTTTTAAGAGTTCGCTGTATTCTAATGTCATATATGTTTTGGATAACTGGAAAAAACAAACAGGGGATTTACAAAGAAAGCCAACTGGTCCTAACCCTGCGAACCATGTGATTTGACAGCGGTTCTTGCTATAGAAAGTCGACTCTGAAATGAACTGAGAGAAGATGAGTAGTTGCATATGAAAGCTTTCCTAAGGAAAGAAACACTTTGAAGATCCATTACATTCACGAACACAGCACTGGCAATGCTCAGTGGCTGTGTTTATAAAGAAAACGACATTATTGTTATATTGTCCTGCTTCTTTCTTGATTACTTTATTACTCTAATTTAGTATATATACTGTTCCATTACAGCATATACACTTGACATATGTCCAGTAAACAATACTGGTCTAAAGTCTAAAAGTGTCACTCAAGAAATTTCCAGTAGATGGCTTCTATGCATAAATTTGCAATTAACTTCTGGAGTCAAACAAGGGTCTTCCAGAAAACCTGGCTCAAAATATTTTTAAACTTACACTCAATAGATTCATATAAAAAAGGAACCACCTGCACATCTATCCTTTTCATGAACTATACATGCTCCACAAAGAGAAATTTAACAGCTGCAACTGGTTTGCTGGGATCACACCAAAAAAAGACAAAGAAAAGAGAAATAAAATTTATTATAAAACATGTTGAAATAGCAATGACTTAGCTGACTTCCTGCTCTGCTGTTCTAGGCAGAACAAAATGTGACTAAATGCTCTCAGGAAAGCCAAAACAAAATCACAGCATAAGTATGTTGCGGCACTAAAATCGTTTTCTCTTGATAATTTCTGGTTTCCAGCTGACAGGATGAGTTTCTTCAGTCTAAAGGGAAAAAAGAAAAATCTCATAAGGATAATTTTCAACTTCAAATTCACCTGTAATTAAGGGTGGGTTTAAAATATTACTCACATAGTGTATATATATATATGTGATTTCATATGTCACATTACCTAGTCTACTATGTAATTAATTTAGCCAAATGAAATTTTGTATCACCCCCACTGTCTGAAGTACATGACAATACCTGTTCTGGATATTTTATTTTTTTTTTTTTGCAACAAGGACAAAAATCATGTTGCCAAATGCATTTCAGAAACAAGACTGTAGTGATCAAAGCACAGGAATATGAATTCCAGAGACTGCCCTTCCAGTGATATTTACATCTGTACTGGCAGATGCCACAGAGCCTAAAGTTTGCCCAGTTACAAAATGGATAAAACATTGTTATTCCTTTATATCTAAGAGTTGCTCCAAGTCTAATTCAGTGCAAAAATACTAAGGTTTAATAAAAATCCTTATACTCTTTATATTGAAGACGCACTCCAATAAACTATATAATAATCTATTGTCTTCTCCATTAGTAAATGGATTCAGATTTGAGAACAACGGCTTGAAAATAAGGTATTTAACTCTGAATTCTAAAAATTGTCATGGCAAATAACTAATCTAGATCATATTAAGTAGTACAATAAGTCTTCCAGATTTAATCTTTTTGCTAATCCCCATGTTTTAATGAATACAACCACACACAGTCCCCCTACTGGGGCAATGTATATTATTTTATCAAGATTTCGCCAAACTGTATCATAAGGGACTTTTGCAGCAAAGTCAACGGATCTAAGACTTATTTGTACTATAGCATACAGAAAGAGATTAGGAGTGCAGAAACTAACTACTGTTCTCTTAACATTATTACATACACATTGCTTTCAAATGTTAATAAAATGGACTGTGCACCTCCCTTATTGATATACATAACATTTGAAATCTGTAGATTCAATGAAAACATGTTAAAAAGACACTTCGACCTACCGCAGTATCATCTTCTTTGTACACTTTTATGGTTTTATCAGCTTCAGCAGTTAGCAATCTGCTTTCTGACTGGTCAAAAACACAAGCAAATATTCCTGATTCACTGTCCAAAGAGCCTGGCTGTACAGCGGCATGTACTCTCTGGAAATTGTATCCAGTTCTCCAGTCCCAAAGATGCATAGTACCATTATCAGCTAAAACAAACAGACAAACATATTTAGTATTTTAACCGGTTAATTTGTATTGTTTTTCTAAAAACTGTATCATGAACAACTAAATACATCAGGAATACATCAGCTGCAACACGCAGGTAGAATAGGTCAGTACACCCTACAGGGTTTCCCATTTCCTACTGGTTTCCTTCTTAGTTAAGGAAGGCTGACTGATGGAAGCTTCCTCAGAATTGCGTTTAGTTTTGCATCAGATAACCCAGAGACAATATACTACATCACAAAGCAATTGTAGTAAGTCACTTTGGAAGCAAAGTAAGGACTGGCATTCTGAAGCTCCCTGTTCAGTATCTCCACTAAAACTGAACAGAGGTATCATCCTCTCAAACAGATGACAGACATTAAGGAGTCTGTAATGGTACCTAGGCTTAATGTTTGCAGAGATTCCATTTCAAATACTGTTTAAACCACTGCCAGTATTACTGCTACTGGCATCAGCTACAGGGTATTCACAGCAGTCTGAACCCTATATTCAGAAGGATGCTCTCAAAGCAATTTTTCAGTTACAAAAAACAATCCCCTCCCAAAGCATTATCTAATCAAAACAGATCTACTAAAAATTCCTCCACAGCTGCCAGCTAAACAAGAAATCCAGATGTTTCAAGAAGGGTGCTTCTACAGTAAAATACTCTAAGGTAACCTCAACTTATTTTAATTCAGCTTTAACTTCTTTGAAGTTGTTGTAGATAGCATGAGGACGTAAAGGGGTACGTGGGAATCAACATCCAAACTTAAATTTTTAAAAAAACTCACAAATAAGGTTACTAAAATGATTATTTTTTTTTTTTAGGTAGAGAAGGAACAACTTCTTCCAAAGCCTCAATTAATACTAACACAAAAATGTCCTACAGAGATATTCTAGAACAGTCTTCAAAATACTACAGAATGAAAATGAGCCCAGTCCAGTATTTTGTAAAGTTCTTGTTCTCACTATGAATGCACCAGCAGTCAAATGTGCATAACAATATTTCTGTATGTTTCAGTGAAGTTGTGAGTGCTTGTAGCTGGCTTATGCCATTACATTTCATATAGGGTCCAGTTTTACAAAAAGTGACAGTATTTCCGACAGCTTCCACGTTTAAAAAACTAATTAGGTCTTTAAGTGGTTTGTTTGACCCAAAAACTTTCTGCCTTAAATTATGTTGATTTAAATCAGCATATTACAGTCCTGGTTCATTAATATTATTATGGCCTGTTAGGTTTAGACCCACCAGTATTTAAAAAAAACAAATAAACCTAACCCCCTTTTTTTCTATCAAAAGGGTAGGACCCTCTTTTTGACCGTGTAAAAATGGGACAATTTTCTGATTATCACATTTGGTTGCCTGTTAGAAGATCCAGGTTCAGATCCTGTACAGACTAAGATTTCAATAACACATACTTCCACCAAAATATTTTTATTACAGTGCTTGGGTAACTAATATCTAGAAAAATGCTACCTGCTATATGAGATAAATGTTCTTACATGAAATTATTCAGTATCAGATAGAGAAAGCATTCAGGATTCTCCTCCTACCCCCACAACGCAGATACATGAACACAAACGAGTAGTTCCCAGACTCAGCTACAACTAGTAGCTCACAGACCACTAACAATACTTATCAGCTGATTATTAAATTCTTGAAGCTTTTGAGTGAAAGAATTAAATCGATGTGTCAAAATACACACAAAATCTTCCCACTGGAGCCAAGTGGCTAGTTTCTTAATTTCAGAACACCTGAACATATAACATTACTGAGTAAACATGGTTTTGATTCACAGAACCAAATAAAATTTGGAGACTAGCTGTCAATCTTTTGAACAATACAAAAATCAGAAAATGTGTGCAAGAAGCTTCAAGACAACAGAACCAATGCATTTGTACTGCATAAAAAAGTCCCCAGGGAAGTGTTCACATGTAAACAGTACAGCAAGCTTTGCAAGATGCTTCTATATCCTCTATCCATTCTCACCGCATCAACATGTTACTAACAGAGAGCAGCCAACAAAGAGCCAGATGTCTCCCAGGCAGCTTCCAATTTCCACACCACTCCTGAGGGGACACTAATGATTCAGACTCAGGAGATCATAGAGGATGGACTCTGGAGCCTTGCAGCAGCAGTCAACCGAGAAGAGGAAACCTCTTCCCTGCTGTAGATTAAAAGTCCTTTCAAATACATTTTTATGCGTGCAGCTCAGTAACACCCAAGAAAATCGCCCTACTGTAGCCCTACTCACTACAAAAAGAAGCTGTATGCTGTACCAGGCTTATAGGCCCCGATAAAGGAGAGCTCAGCGAGCATCTTTGTCTAAGGACCTCCAGCCATGCATACGTAGCGGAGCAGAGAAGGGAAATCTGAACGTGTATTTCTCATTTTACCTCCTGAGACCAGAACACCATCGGAATTTACAGCCAGCGTGTTGATAATAGCATTGTGACCAGAGAGGTTCTGAATGAAATTTCCATCTGGGAATTTCCACTGTTTAATATTATCTGGAGAACCAGATGCAAATGTGTAACTGCAAGAAAATAAGCACAGTGTATTAAAGTTCAAAACAGCTGTAGGGATAGCAGACATCCTTCAGCGAAACTACCGTTAAATGCTAGTTGCAAAGTTACTTAATACTGAAACTGCTTTCCTGACATTTTTACTTTGCATAAAATGAAGCAATTTTATGAGGTCATGAGTTACCTCTCTGCTTCCTTTCTATTCCACAGACCACCTAAACTTTTTAAATCCTATGCCATATAGGATCTCGATATGCAAACAAACATTAAAAAGGCACATTAAGTCAGTTGTTATTCTGGCAAATTTTCAGGTATAAGGGCAACATCAGCAAAGGTATCAGGAAAAAAAACGAAACAAAACCCCCAGTATTGGCCAGTCCTCTAAAACTACATGACCAAGTATAAAGCACTGCAAAAAAGTGAACTGTGAAAGACAATTTGTTTTACTGAGTTACCCTAAAATAATCAATTCCCTCATTTTAACATGTCGAAGCAGTTAACGAGGTTATTTGGATAAGACATACAAAATCCTGTATCAATACTTTCAGTTGCCACAAAGTCTAAGTGACCTGCTTCTATTTAATAGATTCATCAAGAACAAAATAGATTATAAGGAAAAAACACTGGAATATTAAAAAATATAGAAATACTGTAATATAAAAAAAATACTAAGCTGACAGTTGCTACTGCTTCATAAACAACACTTCAAGTCTTTTTTCAAAGACTGATGAATCGGAAACCAGACTTTTTTTTGGCAGAATATAAGTAAAACTAGGGTTTTTCTCTGCTATAGCTAACAAGCATAGCGTGAGATTTTTATAGTTTTCTTTCAGACATAGGTTGGATCAGAACTGATTCATATCAAAGAATCTGAATTTCTGCACTGACAGAATTTCACCTTAAAATATTGAAGGTACAGAAGTATTGCAGTTCTATGTGAATTTCTTTTCTCCATTGTTTTAATGGGGATTTATCTGAAGAGGCAACTGATGCATCAAAATATAGTATCTAAATTCAGAGTACTTTCAACACCACCTGCTTCAAAGATTAATTACTTACAAGAAGCTTCTTTTCAAGGTCAGTTAAAGTGTCTTGTGCAGTGAACCACATATTCAAAAAAACATTTTGTAATAATCACTGTCTCATTTAGCATTATTCCCACACGTGCCATTTTACAAAACCACTTCACTTTCTGCTAACAATCATTCAGTTACACATTTATTACTAGCCTTGCAAGCCCAGTGTCACTGGTTTCCCCAACAACTGTAATCCAAGGGACATACATAAGAAATTGTCCGACGTAAGACATTCTCACGATTGCTAATGTACACTAGTGCCAATACTTGGGGAGCACAATCAGTATAGCAAAGATATTTTAGAACTGACATGTACATTTTCACAGCATTTTAAGCTCATTAGTTTTTCACATTATTATGCCCTACCATTCAAATCGTTGCTCACACTGGCTTTCTGTCAACATCAAATGTTATGAACTGTGAAAGTGTTAAAGAATGAGGAAAACTTACTGTCTCGGATGTAGCACTACTGCTCTTACAGATTTCTTGTGATTTGTTAAAGTAACACGAGTTTTTCCTGCCACTAAATCCCACAGCCGTATGGTAGTATCATGACTGCCTGCAATGAAAAGAAAATAAAAAATCGTAGAAACCATCATGTTGATTCTATCATCACTATTACTTTGATAAGTCAGTCAAAACTTTATATGCGAAAGAGAAAAATATTATTAATGTTTGTTACAAAAATGTGATACTAATACCACCTCAGATAAGATGCTGGGTTGCAATAGTCAGGAAACAAAGATGCATATAGTCAGAAAGCAGAAAATGCAAGTCTCAATACATATTACAACAAAAAGTGTACACACCAGAAACAAAGGAAGTGCAGAAAAACATTCAAACAATGCGTAGTTATATTTGCTTAAACGTACCATTAATAGTATGAAATAACCATTGCATGGCACATTTTCAACAGAAAACTAGTAAGAGAAATTGAATAAATTAACAAAGATAACATTATGAACCTCACAATTACTAAGCAGACACATTCACAATTACATTTTACAATCATATAACTTGTGAAACCACACCCATTATACCTGTAATAATTTGTGGTTCTGCAGCTTGGCATTTCACTGTCGCTACTGCATTCGTGTGTCCTGACAGCGTGTGCACGCTGGCTTTCGTCCTCACATCCCAAATCTAGGATTTCACAGTAAAGAAGTCACGGAGGTCAATAACAGGTGTATATTCAATGTACGTTAGGCACTGTTATTGATTACATTAATTCCTTGCCATAGTTCTACAGATTTAACAATGGTATTTAGGTTGGGGTTTTCTCATCCAACAACTAATGACACAACTGGCTCAGCGGGCAAATTTCAAGGGGAGCAGGGAGCCTGCCACTAAATTTCTAGGCATAAAGATAACAAAGTCACCACAAAACCATACTATCTTCTAAATACAACAAAGCAATGTTATATGTACTATGTAGTCTACCTACCAAATTAAGAAAGAAAACATTCTCCTGAAGTGACACTGCATTTTTGTGTATCCAAGCTTCAGGTTTTATGAACAACAGAAGACAACGTTAACATAAATCTTGGTATTTTCATCTTGATTCATGTTAACTTTTGGTAAGCATTCACTTTTACAAACAGAAGCTACTGAAACACACTGACATATCAAGATGTGAAAATGTTAACAATGCTATACTTACACGTGCTGTTGAATCTCTGCTACATGTCACCAGTACATCTATTGTTGGATGCAAGTCTAAACCATAGACAGCGCTTAGATGACCATGGTAGTGTCTGATAACCTAGATGAATAAAAAAAAAAATAAATGCACACACGCTAATCGGATATTTGAAAGACTATTCTAAATGCTTCGATTTTTATATTTGTCACCATCAAGTTACTCCAATTAAAGAAACTACAGCTTACCTTATTGTATTCAAGATCCCAGCACTTCACTTGTTTGTCTTCTCCACAAGAAAAGAGGTATGGACTTCTTGCACTTACTATCACCCCTCGTACAGTACTGATGTGTCCCGTCAAAGACAATTTCAATTTGCCACTAGCAAGGTCCCAAATCTGCATCAAAATTAGGTATTTTGAGGTAAACAGGTAAAAGCTACACATTGGTAGTCTGGGTAAACGTCCCAGATGTAACTGATCGTGCTGCATTTTAAATTGAAAATTATAAATATCATAAAGGTTTGCTCTCCAACTACTAACATGGAATAAATGAAGTCTCAAGAAGTAGCAATACTCCACAAATCCTTTACGACAAGGTAAGAAAAAAAAAAATATTCTGCATGTCATTATTTGCAAGCAGTAACCAAGAAACTGTTTCCAAGGGCTGAAGTCTTTTTTAAAATAAGACACCAAAAAACCACCCCCAGCAAACTTTGTCAGTGATTTCTTCTAACCTCTTACCTTTATAGTTCTGTCGGCAGAGCCAGTAACAAACCACTGATTTCCTGGTTCTACTGCAATGCATCTCACCCAGCCCAGGTGACCACTGATAACCTTCAGAAAAAACAAAAATGTTTCTAAATCAGAAATAATACACATACATCTGTCAATATAATTTTTATTCTCCAACACTGGATTTCGTTAGTATTCCCCAAGAAATGCTTGCTCCCCAAAAACATTAAATTAGATCTGAAGAGAGCTTGATTTCTACTTTAGTTAAATGAATAGACTACTGGAAATTCACCATCATACACCAGAGTTGGTGAACTTGCACTACAGAAAGACCCTGCTCCTATAAGCAACTTTTCCAAATCCTTTGAGAGACCATAACACTGTGGCTCAACACTTGAGGCTTTG
Source organism: Charadrius vociferus (assembly GCF_000708025.1). Taxonomy (NCBI): domain Eukaryota; kingdom Metazoa; phylum Chordata; class Aves; order Charadriiformes; family Charadriidae; genus Charadrius; species Charadrius vociferus. The sequence goes on from NW_009661371.1 coordinate 2,498,707, forward strand.
CAGAGAAAGACTTTACTTAAGCACAAGTTCCTCATGCCACTGTATCGTGCTTATACAATAACAGTTAAAGAACAATTATATAAGATCTTGGCTATTAAATCACATTACCATATAATAGCTAACTCTCAAAGCACACCACTACCTCCCCAAATAAGGGATAATATGAGTACGTCAGAAAGTTTCTGGTAACAAAACACTGGAGCACAGATCTCACAAGCTCTATCAACACACGGCTTGCTTACAGCAGCCTTTGTTTCTCTAATTTCTCTGAAGTCAGACAGCTAAAATCAAAACATACATTTGGTTTCACTGGATGTCATATTTCACGTACTGTCATACAGCTCATTTCAAAAGATGTAAAACAAAACAAAAGTTCTTGGGCTGAATTAAGGCAGAAATATTTTGGAAAACTAAAGTGGATGCTTCTGACCAGATGAGACCACAGCCACATACACTTGAGATAGTTGTCTGAATTCTTCATAGTCTAGGAATAGAAATGAGCATTTCCAGGGGAGAAATATAAGAAATAATTCGTCTGACCTATTCTAAATCCCCATGTTTCACAAATGACTTCAAACCAAGCTTAGGAAGACCAGTTAAAATGCAGACCTTAAGCAACAGACAAAACAAAACTGACATTTGGTGTTCCAGCTATGCTTCTGAGTTGCTTGAACAAGCTTTTATCCCACTGAGCAAGCATTTTGACAGCAAACCTCCACTAAAACTGTTAACATGCAGAATTAGTACAGTGACTTGAATTGTATTAACACTCTCTCTCAAAAGAAAGTGCTCCTAACAAGTAGGCATTTTTTATTTGTCTACCTTCAAATCCCTCACCGGTTTATTTTGGTGCCTTTTTGTCAAATTGCATTTGCCTTAAATTTTATATAGAGCACATTCTAACACTGCTGTATTCAGAAAACCTACATATTCCTTTGAGCTCAAGTGTTTTTAAAAAAATTACTTTGAGATTAGCTTTAAGATTTACAACTAATACAGCATTCAGGACTCTTCTGAAGATCTAAACGCCTACCTATGGTGCTATATTTAGATGAACAGTGCTAAACGAATACAATTCTGATACTTGAGCATGAGATTTTTAAATATCAGGAAAGCCTAACATTCCTAAAATATTCACCCTTTCTCAGAGAAAATACGAAATTGCTTGAGTTTCATAGTAAGAATCAGTCGCTTAGAAAAAAAAACAAAAAACACGTTCAAACAGATGCACCTGAAAGTTAAAAAGATCTGAACCAATACATAAGCTTTGAGATTTTCCTTTCAACTCAGCTACCCTGCCATACTCATCACCAAAACGTTTAAAGATGACAGATTTTGAGGCAATGGCTATTTTTACTCCCTAAGAAAATTAAAAGGCAAATCAGACTAATCCAAAAAGAAGACTAAAAGTCAAGCAGTCTAAACTACAGCGATTTGTGATTGCGCCAGCTTTTTTCCCCATTTTCATAGCAAGTAAAAGTCTGTCTGACTCAGACACCAACTGCCTTTAAGTGTTTCCAGAGACAATTTCGTTACATTAGCATTGCTAGACTATTTTTTTAACATGTTACTAGTTTCAAATTTTGCACCTTGTCTTTGAGTTCCTCTACCAAAGAATCTGACTAGAAAAAACAAACTCTAATGAATTTGTAATACAGCTAAACCTATGTAAACAAAAGGGTAAAATTAATAATGCTCACAAAATAATTTACTAACCAGAAAAATGCTTGTAATCTAATCTCTTTGTTCTTTAAGGACAGAATGCACATATATATCTCAGTTGTGACCACTTTTCATTTGATTTCATTTTTGTGAATGAGAAGAGAAATTATGCTTTGAAGTCTTTATAGAACATAAAATACTCATTTACTTTTATATGCATGTTCATGTTATACTTACCCTGTACAGTTTCCAAGGTGGATGCCACTGAGGTTTGGGCATGGTTGGAGCCTTCTTTGCCATTAACGCAGTATTTTTGTTTCCACCGGCTTCCACCATAGCCTGTAAGTTAAAAGGAAAGTTACTCTTATGCTTTATAACTTACCTCTTTGTGTAAAATCTAAAGCCTTCTCCTTCTGACATCTCAACATTGATTAAATTTAGTCAGTCAGCAGATGTCCACACAACACAAACAAATCCAGAAGCAATCTGGTGAACACTATATAGTTCTCACATCAGATGCGCAACAAACTCACCACGGACATTCCAGGAGGCTGCGAACGCTCGGATATTCCAGCATGCCTGTAAATATCACCCACACCAGCAGCTGTCCGGTTTGCATCCATCCTAGGTTGAATGAAAATGGTAGGTGGATTGGAATCAACTTTGTCTTTCACGAAGTGATAAGGTATCAGAGGGCTGCATCCAGTCAAGTGCTGTACATCTCCAAGGACGGAGACTCCACAACCTCTCTGGACAACCTCTTCCAGTGCCTGATCACCTCAAGGTAAGACACCCACAAAAAAAAGCCTCACTTTTCTCGTATCTAAACAGGATTTCCCTCATTCCAACTTCTGCCCATTGCATCTTATGCCATCCAAGAAAAAAAAAAAAACATACAGAAAAACGATGCCTGGCTGCAATAAAAGTAAATTCTTTAAACATTTTATAAATTATAGCATTCAAAATACTCAAAGTAGTTCTTATTCTGCCTGCTGTGTTTTGCCTTGAAATTCCCACAGATAACAAAAGCGTTTATGAAGTAACACAGCAGTACCTGGACTGAGAAGCAGGAAGTGCTACGGCTAAGGACTGTGCTGCAGATTCACTAGGCATCCTCTGGACCTTAGTATCTGCTGTCAGAGCCACACCTTGAAAAAAATAACACAGCAAAAGCAAAGACAACTCTGTTAAAAAGAAAATTCAGACGAGAATATTACACAAGCACATACAGCTGCAAACCAGGGCTTGTCACACCCCTGTAATATTAAATCCCATCATTCAACAATATTATTTTTCACATGCAAGTCAAATCTACTAAAATTTTTATTTTGGCCGAAATTCTTTCCCTCTTCATTCTACTACATACGTAGGTACACAATTTCTAGAGTAGAAAGCTATATGATTTTTTTAATTGGAAAAAAAAAGCCTACCTAGGAGAAGCATCCATCTTTTCATCCAGCTTCAACTACTATGGAAATACAAATATCACAGAAAAAAAACACGTTCTTGAGAAGTATTTGCTAACTTAGGTCCTTTAGTGCAGTTTATTATGCCATCCCTATGTGGTGGTCAGTATCATACAGTGATGCCAGAACTACAAAAGGCTTAGTCCTACTGAAATAAGAACTTCAGACTACAACTTACAATTTGTAACATCTCCCTAAGAAGAGCAGATCACTTTTTTTAAAATCTAAAAACTTTGCAAAGTGTAGTTCTGGTGCAGACTGGTGAATCTATTCCACTCCATCTTCTGTTTTTCTTTCCCTAACCAAAGTTTGGCAGTTAACAAAGCCAATATTTGGGCGAGATATCCAGGTTAAAACAAGAAACAACAAAGAAAGAAATTTCATTTTTAACCATGACTTATCTGATTCTATTAAAACAACACTGAACTTGAAGAAACGTCTGGGAGCAAGTCTTGTCCCGACAGTTACAGTCAACTATGCACGTTTTTTTAATGACTGAGGGTCCATTGAACACTCACATTTGTTAACTTGCAAATCAAGCCACAACACATTTCCCACCATACTGTAATAAACTTAAGCACTAACAGTGAAAGATCAACAGCTAAAACTAAGCTGCTACAGGGAGAGAGCAGGACTGATGACAGTAACATTTAGCAATGGCCAATGTCATAACACAGAAACATAACCCTTCCAAGCACAGACAAAACCAAATGAAACTAAAATCATTAGACCCCAATGTCTCTTTCTCAGAGCAAGGTGGTGATACCCACACCTTTCTGCTCTAGTAAGGAAAAGCAGGATATATTCCCTCTTGTCATTCAAAGTCCTTCTAGCTGGAACCCCCCTCCTTGTACACAACAAAATTCTAAGAGCAGCTCCACCACAACAGTGGAGGCACCAGGGATCTGTGGGTCTTGGCAACCTCTCCAAGAGAAAGAGGACCACAATATCAGAGAGGGGATTCCTAGAATGTTTTTTGATGATGTTACCACAGGAGGTGAAATCTCATAGAAATGAATGACCATCTCACAGCAAACTCACATCCACTGAGGCTTAGTGAGAAGACACTGCATCTGTGTACCTACTAAATCCTCCTACCTCCTATCCCAGAACATTTATCAGCCACAAAACCTTCTGCATCAATACTATGAAAGTATTGATGAAGAAATGGCAATTCCCACTAATAAGGGCTATAAATTCAAAGCAATGGGAAGCCTGCTCCTGCTAGGATGGAGGACGCCTACTTCTGACAGGAAGGCAAAAATCCTAGGCAAACACTCACAGAATTTTACTTACCAGGCCCAGGTGGGTATGGATGTGTACCGGTTATCAAATACTCAAGTTCTTGTCCTAAAGAGCAACAAAATTTCATATTAATAATTAAATTTTATACTGCACTCCAAATGATGCACTCAAACAGGAGCAGGTCACACACAGCAGAAGGAACCAGCAATCACTTCTAATATACTACACTTAGACATTTCTTATTTTCATTAATTTCTTTTGTTCTGGTCAACTCGGTTTTCAAAAATTCAAGACTCAAATAACATTTTTAAAATACTGATGCCACTTGTTATTAAGAAGGACTCTCCCTCAAGAGAAAAGCTGTCATACTGCCAAAGATGCCTTTTGAAATAGATATCATGGAAAAGGATTCAAGTACACAAATAGCATGGGTGTCTGAAACCTAAGCTAGTCACAACTCACTGTGCGTGGTATCAGGACAGAAAAATTCTCCTTAAAATATTTTTCATTATCTCTCAATATCTTTTATTCTCAGAATACTTCCAAATAAAGTACCTTGAAAAAATAAATCACCTAAAGTAAGGCAGCATTTGGCAGAAGTTTCTGTATGGGATCTACCTACTACATACACATTTTATACATAACCAAACATAGGTTGGGAAAAAAAAAAACCACCACAGATTTAAAATAAAGATTTCCCTGTTTTAATAGCTGCACACCTGAAAAAAATCTATGAAACAAAATAAAGAAAAAAACAAAAAAGCATGTCCTTGACCATCACGAACTTGTAAAAAGAAGAAATACATTACTGATCTTTCTGTTTCTAGCACTTAAGAACAGCACACAGTAGCGTTACCATAAAAAATTACTCATTTTACTAATGAGTTACTGTAAAAATTTCACAGGACTATACTATTCTTTTGTTAAAACAAACTTCCTCCTTGTTCTGAATCACTTCTTGCAGACCCTAGCAAGAAAAATAGCAAACAATAAGAAAAATGGTATTTTGATTTCTGTCTCTACCTCCAATGGATTAACATTAGACTGCATTCTTCAGATTTTACATCAGCGAGGCTGTCACAAAAGAAAAGACAGATATAGCACTAGGAGCAAACTAACCTTGATTTCCAGAATACTGTTTGTGTCCATAAGGATCCCCGGTGTTTGGGCCTCCTTTCTCTCTCAAGTTTTCTTTGAGAGTAGGCATATGTAACACTGAGCCGTACTCTGTACGCAGCTTGACTGCCATCTTTACTTTGTGACTGTTGGAAGAGTAAACCATAATCCTGATTAAACCTCGAGTTCGGAACTGTTATTCGGTTTTGAAATACTTTAGAGAAGGTTTATACAAATTGCTTTACAATTCTAATGTTCTTTCCTCCCTCAAGACTACACTCTTAACTGTACAGAAATGTCTGAACTTCTGACCTGGATGAAGCAATCGCTAATATAATCTAAAGTTTTGAGGCATACCAGTTATTCACTAATTGCAGTGCTTACCTTTCTTCATCTAATGGAATAGGCTTGGCATTATCAGCTACAAACATATCATGGGTTCTCTTCAAAGATCTGAACACAAGTGTGTGCACAGAATGCTTTTGCACTTCCTAAAATAAAATAAAAAAAGAATATTTAAATACATTTGGATATAATTAAATGAAAAATTGAAAATGCAAACATAAATTGAACTGAGTAGCAATTTCACACTTCAGTACTGTTAGACAATACAGCACTATTTAGTTCACAGAAAACACCACTCTTGGAAACTAAAAAAAAAGTTAAGTTTGTCTGTTAACTGTTTTAATTCAGTATCTATTCAAAATAACACTCATTTTCTTGGAAACTGCCCAGATTTTGAAAAGCAAGCCAAAAACTTTAATCCAACTTTCTGCACTGGCTTCTACCATGACAAATCCATGAGCATGCAAGCTTTTTCCCTCGTGCTTTCTAGTTCTGTTTGCATACGTAGGCAATCAAGTAACCTATTCTGAAAACATTCCTGTAAATTTTATTTCACTACCACCATAAAAAGAACAGGGGGAATCATCAGTTTCTGTGTACATACTCAAAATGTCATTCAGGAACTAACAAGCAGCATTAAAAAGCCATTAACTTACATAAAATATTTGCTTATGACCAGCATGATTCAGTTTATTAATATTTTCCTCCAAACAGACAAAAAATTCGTTAGAGATCTCGGCCTGCTTGCTTACGTATAAAACCAAACTCTCTGCATGCCTGTATTTGTTCTGTATGTCATACAAACAACGACAACAAACTGGAAGCTACATTAATAACTTTTGGCATTGGACATCACTCAGCTGCCCAGTCTCCAAGACTCATTACATAGATGCTTTCCCTGTTAAGCTCTTTGTAGGTTCTGTGGGTTCTGCTTTCCTGTCCTGGAAGCTGTCCACTCATGAATCCATTCTGCAGTGGCTGTTACCCTCCAAACTCAGTAGCACCTACACAAAGTGTTCGCTCTGTCTCTTTAAGCTCCTGCAAACCCAGGTATCAAGTAAAAAAAAAAACAAAACAACCAAACCCAGCACTTGGAATTAGGTTAGGAATTTCATACAACTGGAAAAAGAAATAAGAATTACAGTAGCTAATTACTATTCAACAACAGCAGCTGTCAAAACCACCACAGAAGTAGCAGATAACGCAATGCCTCCCCAATAGGGAAGAAGCATCTACAAACATTTTTTGACAGAGACACCACTCCGCAAAAAAAAAGCTAGTAGTGTTACGTGAAGCAGCAGTCTTTGCATTTTCTTCCATGCTCCTGACAACAACACTTGCTTTTAGAAGTGCACGATATTCACTCCACTATTCCACAGCCTATAAAACAGGTGGCTTTCTCCCCAGCTTTATTTCCAAGCCAAAACAGCTACCGTTTTCTTGACTAGCTGACAAAGCCACTAAGTCACTGGAGGCTGGCCATCACAGCACACCCCCCCCAGCACCAATTCCGCACCCGGCGTTAAGCCTGGCAAACCAAAACTGCCGCCTGCTGCTTGCTTCTGCCCCAGACGCACACGGCTCACGGCCCCGCACCACGGCCCCGGCCAGGCTGAGGCCACAGCCCTCATAACCGGCGAGAAACACCCCTACCGCTCCCTGCTGGCACCTCGCTGTCCGCCGGGGTGGACTGGGCAGGGGCTGGGAAGGCGCACGGACCTCCACGGTCTGTCCCCACCGCGGCGCTTTCGTACCAAGGGGGAAGTGAGGGTGACGGGAGCGGCGCGGGGTGCGGTAGACCCCCTTTCCTTTCCTTCCCTTCCCTTCCCCTCCCCCGCCCGGCCCACGGGCCCAATCCGCCCCGCTGCCCCGGCAGCGCTCTCCAGTCTCGCCCGGGGCACCCCAACGGCGAGGCAGGCAGGGCTCGAGGGGCACAGCGGCCGCCGGCCGACACCACCCCTCACCCTTCCCCGCCCCTCACCTCCACCATGGCGCCGGCGAACTCCCACCGCCACGGCTCTCGGCGGAACGCTATGGAGGCACTTCCGGCGCCTGCTCCGCAACGCACCGGAAGTGACGCACCGCGAGGGGCGGGTTACATAAAGAGAGGGGCGTGGTCTGGAGGCGGGGGCGGGGCTTACCAGAACCCTCGCTGCAGGCCGGGGGTCGGGGGTTCGAGTCCCGGGGGCGCTGCGGGAGCGCGGGGCCCGAGGGGGGAGGGAAGAGAGAGGTGCCCATGCGGGACACGCTTCTCCCAAGCGCCGCCCCCCGCGACGGGAGGGCTGCAGTGACGGGTACCGACCAGGAGAGTGCAATATTCAGCTTTGTGAGAGGCACCGGGTATCTTGCTGAGCCTGCCCCAGAGCGATGAGGGTGTAGGGGACATCTGTGCAATGGTTTCCCACGCTGAGGGACTGAATACGCTCTGGTCGGCCTGATTTTGCAGAAATGCTTGGGCTTTGCAGTTGTTTTGGGTCGTGCAGCTGCAGCTTTTAAGTGTTATTTCCTTTGTGAGTTCTGAAGGAACCGGGAACCACACAAAATGAGGGGGATGTGGGAAAAAGAGTGCCGAGTCTGAAACGCAACCTCTAAACCAAAGAAGACAGTGTGATACGGGACGCTAACCGTTATACCCGGTAACCGCCTCATGGATAAAGTACCTTTAATTCGGGTGCACAGGGCCTCCTCTGGAAGGGGACCGCAGTTGTGGCCGAACCAGCGGCACCGCTGTCCCTCCTGGCGAGGAGCGTGCTTACCGAAAGGGCAGGGCTCGGAGTTCTCAAAACGGATCCTGACGCTCCAGCAGATTTTTCGCTTGCCTTCACGAGCAGAATAACCCAATGCACCTGCGCAAAGCACAAATAGGCACCCACTTTCTTCACGTATAACTCATCTGCTCTTAAAGCCAGGTGGTCTTGTCCCCCCTGCCTAAAGCTGGGATTTAATGAGCGCATCTTTTGCAGCCCCACCATCGTGTTGCTCTTCTTTACCACTCTGCAGCCACTTGCTACATCTGCCCGCGTGCCTGAGCTGTGAATGGCTTGCAAACTGTTTGGGGGCTAAAAATAATCTAGTGCAACATCCGTTGGTTCAAACCTGTCCTCTTTGTTACTCAGAGGATGGCGTTAGCCTGGGATTATTTCCGGCACACGAATTGCCTGCTTGACGTAACACCCATCTCTTCTGTTTTCTGGAGCTGACGGATCATTTCTGGCGGCTGCACTGGGGGTTTATATTTAATTATTTAGGATACGGGGATAGCTAGAAATGTGCTCCACGTGGCTTTGACCCCCAGTGCCTGGTCTGGGGTCGAGGTGGGGGTGAGATGTCCATTACTCCCTGCCACTAACAGTGCCGGCTCAGTTTCGAGCCAAGCCAGCCAGGTTTCATGTTTAACAGGAGGACCTATTTTGGTAATCCCTCCGGTGATGCCGGGCATCCCTGCTGGGTTTCGGAGCCTCCGGTAAAGGTCAGCATGGCACCTGGAGGAGGGGGAGCATCGTCTGTCCTTGCTTAAAGTGCGAGCTAGAGTGGAAACTCCAGGGGGCAGTGTGTCAAAATGGGGCAAGTCTGTTGCGTCCTCCTGGGCTGGTGAGGTTAGACTGAAGATACACAAGGTTTAAAAAGGAGATTTGGGGAGCAAGGGATTTCAAACCATTGTTTTTTTTAAGTTTACACACAGAGTAGCGTGTGCCTGTTGATTGGTCAGTTGACAGATCCGTGGATTTGCTGTGTGGAAATGGTTTAAGGGCTAATCTCTGGCAACATGCAGAGTGTCACAATACCGTTGTTTCCTTTCTATTGTCTGTTAAAGGAAAACAGGCTTGATTTTTTGTCTGCCTTTTTGAAGGAAACCAAATTTGAAATACAGACCCTTGTAACAGTCCAGGACAAAAATTCTCCATTTATATTTTGTGAAAAAACTTCACTCGTATATGCTGTGTATTACTATTGTTATTAGTGTTCACACGGCCCTGTAGTTGTTCTCATTTTTTTACAAGTAAACATTCTCCTCAGAAATTTGTAATCTCAGCTTATTTCCAGGTGTCCTTCTAACGCTTTGGAAAATTAGAGGACGAATTAATCTCTGTAATAATTTTTTCTAGAAGATTTAGTCTAAGGTGAAATTTAATCCCAGAACTTCAATAAATCATGTCAGCAATATTAATTAGAATATGCACTTTATTCATTTTCTTTATTACATGCAGCTACTTGATGTCTTCTTGCATGTCAGCTACAGCTGCAATTCCGGAAATAACAAACTATGTAATTTTTTATAAGTCACTACTTAGAAGAAGGTGACTAGTTAGTTACCTGTGCTTTTAGTGCTGTTTTAAGGTCAAAGTGAACAGCCCCACTCATAAATATTTAAGAACTTGCTTGCTTCCAGAACATGAAGATAGCATTAATTCTCATTTACAAGAACCCTTTGAAGTAATATTTGTTACCGGTAAAAGCAAGAAATTAGGATGTTCATCTCAGCAGAGATGAACATTTAAGTTTACAGTATTCTTTTCGTAGTACGACGCTATTACAACACTAGTTGTTTAAAAGGACATTTCTAAATCAACTGCTATTTTTAAATTTATTTTAGCAAACACTGTAGCTCATCGTGGCCCAAGAAGGTTTTGTTCCCCCACTCCAAGACCACCTCGGGGGGCACACTGGGCTCTGAAGAGCCGTGATCCAGTGACCGTGACTCGCCGATGGGGGTTTGTGTAAAGAGGGTTGCACCACTGGCAGGCACGGCGGCACCACAAACACAAGGGGCACGAGCAAATAGTCATTCCTCAAAACACACACATACGCCTCTGCCAGTAAGTGCCTCTTCAGTACAAAAATACTGTACAAAGGGATGTCCGGGAACACCATCAGGTCCACGTTGTGTTATTAGAAGTCCTAATAGCACGTGTGTTTTGGTGTGTTAACTACCACGTTAACTCCGGGAACAGTTTCTCATTAACCGTATGAGTTGGAGAAGGCAATATGAAGGGAAAACGATTAGGTGTCCCGTTTTGAAGAGAAAGCCTCTTTGATATCATTTTTAGAAGAAATTTAAAACATGGTTTTGGTTATTCATAAGCCTTCATTCAATCCTTAGAAAGTGTCAGCCTAACCGTAATGGTTGCAAGCATGAGAGAAAAAATTACATCTCATAACCAGCTTGTTAACTAATGTAGATTATGTTCTGCTACCAAAATGTTTTTCTATATATGTGTATGTTTGCTGGTATAGTTTGCTCTGTATGCAGTTCCAGATTTGGACTTTTTTTCTGATAAAACTCTGCAGGCAAAACCTTTGCAGTGTAGACAAGGCCTCTGCTTACCAGATGAGCAGTCGCCCCATACCCATCCTGGGGCATCTGCTCATTTCACACAAAGCCGGAAACCCTCTGTGGTATGACATACACGTGTCATTCATGGTAAATCCCCAGGCCGACACAACCACTCTTGGGGAAGCCAATGAAACCTACTGGAGCCGGGAGGATCAAAGGCTGAGTTCCAAAGGGGAAATCCCATCTGCAGGCAGATGAAGCCTGGGGTTTTCCCGTGCTGGGACTCTGCAGCGGGCTTGGGGGTCATTCGGTCCCCAACATCCTCTGCACAGACACAACCACGCTTCTTCATAGCGGGGTGAAGAGTACTTAATGCCTGAAGAAGGCACCGAAGTTACTGCAGAGCATGGTGATGGTTTCAGAATGGATTTAGGACAAATATCGTACATGAGCCAGGATAATTTAAGAGTAAGTTTCTAGCTCAGGACTAGTGAGACCTCGTTTTAGTTCTGCTGTATCACGAGCTACCCCTAAAGCCTGGGCAAGGGTTCAGCATCACTGTGTCCCTTCCTTATACGTAAGATGAGGGTGACTGAACTTCCCTCAGAGGTACATGGGGGGAAAACTGCAGTTAAGGTTGGGAGATGCCCAGAATCAGTGATAATGTCTTGACTAGCATCTTTAAGTGGAAATAACATGTTAATGATGTCAGTTTTGGCCTTAGGCAGAGTTCTTTAATGCCTGTAGGGAGAAGCTTGTGTTCTTCCAAATCTAATAGTGTTGGTGATGTCCTCATACGAGGGATCAAATTCAGTGGAGTTAGGGCTCCTTGAGCCATGGCTGATTTTGGTCCAAGCTGTTTAATAATTAAACCAGTCAGGTTAAACAGTTTTTGTGTTTCAGGAATCTCCATAGTTTACAAGAATTCTGACAACAGCACAAATACAGGAAAAAGGCCTAAACCAAGCAATTTTAGCTGTTCTCATCTTTTTTACCATAAAGTCTCCTGCTCCATCAAATTGGTCTTTGAAATGGAACCTCAGCTCACTGTTTGTGTCTCTTCATGTCTTCAGACATCAATATGAATGACTTCAGAAAAGTGTGCTGGCCCTCACTCAGCCCAGTTTATTTAATTCAGTATATTATGAGCATTTATAATGCACAGGAAAATCACAGGATATAACCAAAATGTTTAAACTCTGCTAATATGAAGGCAGCGATACGCCGTACTCTTTTAAAGCATCAGAAAGCATGGAGTGTTCCACTATGATTACAAATAACTTCATGCTGTATTCTTTTAAAAGATTATTAAAAATATTTAAATAAGGTCTGACAGATATACTTTTTGCATTAAAAAAGGAAATTAATATGTAAAATTTAATTATTTTACTTAATTTACATTGTCATACTGCTAAAGTAATGGAATAGCATTGTTTTATGCTCACAATATTAATCTGGTCTTTAATTAGATCAAAACAATGTTTTTATTCAAAATTATTAATGTAATAAACATAATATACTCGTTGTTGCTCTTGTGCTTAAAGAAATCCAAAGACTTGCATACCTATCCAGGCAACATCAGAACTATTTAGAAGAACGTAGCAGTCTGTATGATGTGAGTTTAATTCAAATTTAATACGATATTTCTGAAACATTCAAATTTTCAGCAGAGGGGAAAAAAAGGAGACATCACAGTGTGACATCTGATGATGTTTCTTTTCTTTGGATGTTCACCTTTTCAGCTGTTTTGAGAGACTTGTGATTTTTGAGAAAACGGTAACCTTGTGTAATCTGAGCAGGAGGTACTTTTAAGGATTTAAACATCTGTTTGATGCCAGCATCAACAGAGGTCTCTGGGACATGTAGATAAGAGTTGTCCAGAGAAATTGCTCAACAACAAATGTATTCAGGCACACAGTGAAGAGAAAGGTTGAATATTAACAGAGATACAGTGATTGCTCAGATGGGTTGGTCCTATCACCGTCAAGCTGGGAAATTAGGGTTGCCGCCTATATATAGGAACAGAGAGGACCTCTTCCTGTCAGAGCTGCTGGTGGGAGAAGGTCACTGAGCTGCTCAAGCAAGCCAGCACCATGAAACTGCTCCTGCTGTTCCTGCTCTGTGTTTCCTCTGTTAAATCCCAGGCCTCTACTGACTATGACGAGGAGGTTGTAATACTGATCATAATTAAGAATAATTATAATAGTAAAATTATTAATTTAATTTGATTGCATGCATGACTTACTCAGCTTATGTGAGTTAGCTAAGTTAGAAGCTGTGGGGAAAAAATGAACCAGTGCATGTTCTTTTTCTGCTTGAAGTGGTCAAAGAAATAACCTCTGTATTATTTCTTCATGTATATGTAATTACACAATAGTTATTTTCTGAGTTTGTATATATTTTCTTCCTATTTATTTTCTTTTTCTGTAGGGAATGAAGAATGTCTAATGGTAAGATTAGTTATCTGGCTGAATTTATTTAAGGATATTAATTTAGCAATGTTGACATATGATGTTACAGACAATTTATATCAGATGCAAAGGAGCAGAAATATGTAATTAATATGTCCTGTCTCAAAGACAGTAAAAACTTTTTTACACATTCAGTAGGCATTGAAAAAAAATTTAACTGCCGGTTTATATAGTTTTACATTGGAAATAGAGAGGTAACAATGTTAAACAAAAAGGCAAGCAATAAGGATCAATCTAAAATAACAGTTTAACCTATATTAAGTTTTGTTCAAGTAAAATATTTTAATGGGAAATACAATTTAGAATCTCAGTACATTTTTTATTTTTTGAAAATCCCTGCAAAAATCAGAAATGAGATTATTTTCTGTTGTGCAGTCTAAGGATTTGTGTTGGTACATTGACTATTGATAACACTACTATGCTAAATCATTTTCAACAATTTTGTGATTTGTACGCTGCCTACTTTTGAAACTACTTGCAGCCTCTGACCCTGAATCCTTACAAATGTTTGTTATTTGTAGCGGAGTCTGAGAGGGGTTGGAGATGGTCAAAGATTTTGATTCAGTAGTTCAAACAACTATTAATTCAAATGGTTTTGTTTCAACAAGTGCTTAGGGACCAGGCCTGTTTTCCTTGCTCAGCCTCTTAGACTTTTCCATTTCTGGCAGAGATGGGGAATGTATGCATCAAAGGGAGCTCTATAAACCTACCCTGAGAGATGTTATTTAATGCTTTTCCTAATTCCATCAGTTAATAGCTGACATGTGGCCTGAGACCTGATGATGTACTTGGCTGTGGCCTCATTTTCTGAGACCTTACAAATTTTCTTGTAACCCAGTGAAAAATTGGGACACTGATAACACAATGCTGAATATTCTTCTTAGCCCCCAAAATGTCTAATTACTTTTTTTATATCCTACTATTTCAAATGTCATGGTACTTAGCAGCTCTGAACTATATAAACTTTATTCCTTGGTCAGAAATATTGTTTTGCTTTGCTGTGAAAGCTTTTTAGTTTGTCTATATCTAGGTGGAGGGAGTGTGACTAGCCTTACAAGGGAGGGCATAGCAATGACTTTTACCTAATGTCAGGATAGTATTTCCATTATTGCTTTTATTCATTCCATTCCACGGTTTTCCTTGCTGTTGAAAGCACCGAAGAGTGCTGAACAGATGCTTCTGCCTTGTGCCTAGCATTTTGCAATAATAATCCCAGATTTAGTGAGTTTTCTCTCCCCCTGGCTTTGCAGGACGATGCCCCTCAGCCTGGGGTTCGAGGCCACCGACCCCTGGACAAAAGGCGGGAATTGGCCCCCACGCTCCGACCCGTGGCACCTCCCATCAGCGGAATCGGATACCAGCGCCGGCCCCCAAAGCGGGTGAAACCCAGCGACAAGAAAGAACGTATCGTCTATCCTGATGCTGGTGGCTGCAAGCATCCTCTAGAGGAGCTGGTGGGTGTCTGCCTGTTGATGCAGCTGATAACAGACTGTCCTTTTCTTCTAGTGTACCCAACACAGAGTATTCTTCACTGAATAAGGGATGGTTGTTCATTTAAAGCAGCCCAACTTTGCTTCATTTTGCTTGAGTTTGGTAGGACTGTATTCAGAAGAGTAATGCCACAGAGTCCATGGGATTAGTCACGGAGTCAGACAGCCTGCGGCAAAGATGGGGAAATGAGATTTGAACCGTAAATGAGGAAAGGAAGTATTTGTGGGTTAGCCTGTCCTTTCCATGTGGCTTTGAATAGGTGACTATTAAGAAGGAGAGAAAAAGATCTGCAGAAGCACTGGCTTGAGTTTCAGATAATCTCAAGGAATGCTGGGGACCAAAAAAATAATCTCCTGTGTCCTTCTTCAAATTTGTTTCAAACTGTAATTATAGTCTACCCTCAGTCACTGCCTCAGCTCTTACAGAAGAGCGTGCAAGCATGCCAAGATCCAGCATACTTCTCACTGCCTTGCAGTAGACTGTCACACTGTCGCTGCTGTCCTCTCTGCCGTAAAACGCAAGCTGGAACAGTGCTGAGAGGCATCTTAGTGTCTGAGAGCAAATCTGAGCCTGGAGGTTTCTAACAAATGAAGTCTGTAAAAGCTTAATGACTACGTGGTTGTGGTAGAGCCCCACTGCCGACCCGGTATTTTGGTTCTCACGGGACTTCAGAATTTCCCACCTCTTTTTAAAACACTGCTGTCCTTAAGGGTGCAGCACTTGTTGCAGAAGCAATGGTGCTCAGCTTCTTGAGAGGATAACTTTTTAATGAATCTTATGGCCGTTTCATGAAAGATGCATATAACAAGGTGTAGAGGACATGGTAGATTCTCTGAGGCCAGTGAAAGAGGAAAGGGGTAGATATAAACACGCACAGGCACCAGGTAGTTCCTGACAGGCTTTAATCACAGTTCAGGTGGATTAACACCATGAACATTTAACAGTGCAGAAAAGTAGAAAGTAGATAGGAGACCAAAAAAGTGTGAAGAGAGAGGGCTTCTCCCAAAACCTTCAACAAAAGAGCCCTTCGGAGAACTCAGAACTCCTTCCTGACTTTCAGACTGTAGCTTCTTTGTCGCAGTTGAATGTCTTGAGTCCTTATCTAGACGCTTAAATATCTGGTCTCTCATTGCTACCTATTCAGTGTGTTCAAAGGCATGGTCATTCACTGATGGGATTAGAAACTTTTTATCTTGACTTTTATTTACGGCCCTTTTTGGTATTTTTAAGGGAGTGCTGTGTCCAACTGGATGTGAGCTGCAAACTACATTGGTAAAACAGGAAAAAAATGTGAAAGCAGTTGTTCGTGATCTAAAGGACAAAGTGAGCAAACTGTCTGAAACCTCTACAACTTTCTACGAATACGTGACTGTTCTAGACGATAAATTGGTAAAAAGGCAAAAACAAAGACAAGGTATGCTATTTCTATGAATTACTAGTGTAAACAGTGTTGCGGTTCTATTGGCATTGCTACTGTTACTTGTTAATTGGACTTCCTAAAAAAAAATTTAAATACAGTGGAATATCTAGCAAAGTAGGGTTCCATGACCATGTCCTCTTAAATCTTAAAAAAAAAAAAAAAATCCTTTGAGAGAAGCAGAGGAATGGATCTCATACTAAGGCAAGATTCATATGAGGCCCCTCAATGTAAGGGTCATGTGTTCCCCCCTTACCTGCTTTCCTATGTCCATCCAATCCCTTTATGCCCAGCTCCTGGCTTGGCACTGTGGCTGCCTGGAAAGAAGCTAATTATAGTTCTTTGGCAGAATATAGCACCACTGATAAACCTACTAGCTAGCAAAGAAATAACAATACACATGTACCACTTTCCTGAGAATCTCTGCAAAGTTTTTGCACATTGTGGAAAAGTAAGCAAAAGAAATGCCTATACTTCCTCCCTGCTAAGGAAAAGTGGCTTCTCAAATTGAGCTTACCGATTGCTCTTCATTATTTCATAACTGGAAAACATGTTGAAAAATAATCTGCTTTTCATCTCTCTGTTTTTCTAGACAATGATGATATACTTTCTCAGTACAACACAGAAGTGGAATTGCATTATAGTTATATAAAGGATAATCTGGACAATAACATCCCATCTAGCCTCAGGGTCCTTCGTGCAGTTGTGGATTCTTTACACAAAAAGATACAGAAACTGGAAAATGCCATTGCAACCCAGGTGGACTACTGCCGTTCCCCATGTGTTGTTTCTTGTAATATTCCAGTGGTTTCAGGCAAAGGTACTCATTCAATTCTGACATCTCTTCTCCCATCTTATATCACTGTGCAAATTGACAGATGCATCATTTGATTGGTTTTAACGTGCCTCTGAAGCTTGTGTCATTAGGATAGCAGAAAAGAGAGAAAGTGATCGTAAATTAAAAAAATCTTTTATGGACGCCTGTGCTGGTCAGACCAAAGATCCTCTTACCCGATATCGGTCGTCTTTAGTGACCAGTGGCATTTATAGAAATATGTGCTTCAGGGTCTTTGTAAGGTGAAGGTGATAGATTTGTGACTATCTTAGTTGTACCCTTGATTTTTTTCAGTCAAGAAAGGTTCTTCTTTCACAAGCTTGCCTAGTTCAAAAAGTCATTGGAAAGTATACAGTCTTCCATCACTCAGTTTGAACTTTTAGAAATTCCTATTTGGAAAAGTAGAACAGTGTAGGTGGACTGTTCTTTCTTCCCTGATTCTTTCACGTGATGTATCACAAAAGTAAAAATTAAAGTAGAATTATATATGTATTTAAAATTGTTCCCTTATAATTAGCAAACCAAAGGATAAGAAGATTGTGGAAGAAGTTCACAGCTCTTTCAGTAACAGCGTCTCTGGTTTATTCTTCCAGAGTGTGAGGATATTATCAGAAAGGGAGGCGAGACATCCGAAATGTACCTCATCCAGCCAGATCCTTTCGCCAGACCATACAAAGTATACTGTGACATGGAAACAGATAATGGAGGTTAGTGTGAAATAGCTATGTTGTTAAAATATTATTTAATATGGATGCTACAAAAAATAATATTAGTAATTTGCATTTTATAGCTCCATATTAGTTTGTATAACTTTTGTAATTACTTGAGAATTAAGTCTGATTGACTCATTTAGGCAAGTCTTGTTGGACATCTTCAGATGCACAGTAGGATACTTCTATAATGAAACTGGAAATAAATTGCTGGGATAGGGTTGGTAAATAAAAATGTGTCTTACTGTGATTAGAATAGACAATGTATGGGTGGGCAGACAAGGACAGCCTGGCTCATTTCTTACCCCGCTACTATGTGCTAGACAGAAGATTGGGGCAGTCTTTATGTTCTGCTTTTTCTACCTTCCCTTGTGAAGCAAGGCACTACTTGAGTGTGAGTAAAAATGGCGAGGCTGAGCTCGTAAGCAGTGAAAACTCAGACTCGCTGCAAGAAAGCCATATGCTCCACTTGCCTTGAGATGAAGATAAAAGGGCTGTATCTTAATGTTTCATGCTCCTTTCTTAATGGCAATTTAATCTAAATACTGTCGCTCCTGCAGGCTGGACTTTGATTCAGAACCGCCAGGATGGCAGTGTTAATTTCGGAAGAGTATGGGATCAATACAAAAAAGGATTTGGAAATGTTGCAAAGAGTGGAGGGAAGAACTACTGTGACACACCAGGTAAAATACCGAGCATGAAACACAAAGAGCTCCTCTTACTGAAAATGTTTTCTCATATTTCTCAAAGTTCTTTGATTTTTTTAAATGAACTAATCCACTTTGGCAGACCTATAGGCAAATCATAAAGTTGCCTTGAAATACATTGTGAAGTCTGTTTCACAGAGCTCTCACTGGTTGCTTCTCAGGTGAATATTGGCTTGGAAATGACAAGATCAGCCAACTTACCAAAATAGGGCCCACTGAAGTTTTAATTGAAATGGAGGACTGGAATGGCGATAAAGTATCAGCTCATTATGGAGGTTTCACCATACAGAATGAAGGAAACAAATATCAGCTTTCAGTTAGTAACTACAAAGGCAATGCAGGCAACGCGCTAATGGAAGGAGCTTCACAGGTGCATGGAGAAAACAGGACAATGACCATTCACAACGGCATGTTCTTCAGTACTTATGACAGAGACAATGATGGATGGTATGTACTTGCATTAGACATTTAAAATAAAAAAAGAGCTGAATACAGAATATCTCTCTACTTTGCTGTTAGTTTTCACAGCATTTCATAGTATCTTAAAATACGTTTTATCCCTGCAAGTTACCAGCCAAATGTCCATGCAGTTCTTCTGGCTTAGCCAAGGCAGGTAAAACTATATATTAGGTTAGTGCTGCTCCACAAGCAAGTAAGAAGCAAGCACGCTGAATTTAATTGATTCCATGAATGACGTTACCATAGACAAATCAGCAAATCTGGATGCAATAGATTAATTGTCAGAGACTGATGATGGCAGTGCTGGGAACACTCTCTTGCTTAAGTAGGAATATGGGCACTCACTCCAGTAACACATGATGGGTCCTGAGGAAAGAGACAGGGAGCGTGTCCTACTTAAAAAACAAAGTTCTGCCTACTCAGAAAACAGGAGCTCAGTTGTAAAGTATATAATTTAGCA
This sequence comes from Charadrius vociferus, assembly GCF_000708025.1. Taxonomy (NCBI): domain Eukaryota; kingdom Metazoa; phylum Chordata; class Aves; order Charadriiformes; family Charadriidae; genus Charadrius; species Charadrius vociferus. The sequence continues at coordinate 2,518,366 of NW_009661371.1, forward strand.
CTGTATCTCTAAACTATGTGCTATGTCTTTATCTTAATAATTGATTACATATTAATGAATAAAGGAATTGTTTAGATTGGGGAAGACCTACATTTCTAATTGTTCTATATCTTTCAATTGCATTGATATTACAATTATCATCATGAACTTCAAGTAACTGTAGTTATCAATTGGTAAACTAAAATGACACTCCCAAAGAGATGCAGCTAAAATTTGACTTGTTTTTCTTAGCTGCTTCACCTTCCAAGTGCGCTGTGCAGCACACACTTGTGATGGTCAATCTTTTACAGAAAGTTCAGAGAGTATTTTAAAAGTTTATTATGGTTTGAAAATTTCAGTTCAAGGGCAGTTGTATGTACTCTGTTGATCTGCTTGCTTACAGTTCATCTGTCACTCTTAACACTTTCTTTTCCCTCATCAGGTTAACAGCAGATCCAAGAAAACAGTGCTCCAAAGAAGATGGTGGTGGATGGTGGTACAACCGCTGCCACTCAGCCAACCCCAACGGCCGATACTACTGGGGAGGGACCTACAGCTGGGATATGGCAAAACATGGTACAGATGACGGTGTTGTATGGATGAACTGGAAAGGGTCATGGTATTCAATGAAGAAGATGAGCATGAAAATCAGGCCATACTTTCCACATTAACCATTCTCAAAATGTACAGAATCAGGGCTTTTCTTTTAATATTTGTACATTTAACCACGGTATTCAGGCTTGTCTTTATACGTGAGAACCAAATATGTATGTATGAATATATTGTGACCTAAAGTGAAAAGCTATGTCAATTGTAAATCAAAATCTGACTAATGAAAGTAACTCACAAGTGTATTTTGCTCCACAGAAGTAACTATTATAGAATAATGCTGATAAAAAAAACCCAAACCCCAACTTGTTTCACTCTTTTACGAAGGACTTCTACACACCACATTTGAAGAGGGAGAAGATTATTTTTAAAAGTTTTCTAAAAATTAAATAAAGGCTTAAAACTAAAGTTTTCTTCACATTATTCCTAAGTATTTATGCATTATCTGGAGAGAATCAAACACATTCCACTAAATAAGGGACAGTCTTTTTCTTTTATGTTATAGAGGTAATGGTACCTATCTGTGTAACTAGTTGAGAAGGAATAAAGTGAAAATATGGTAGGGCATATGAAAATATGGTAGGGCACCAGTCACTTAGTTGAAATCCTGTATGCTGGATAAAAGATGCCCTTTCCTGGGACCTGGCTCACATCCTCTGCCTATTAATATCCCTTCCACCATCCCACATGCTCTTATCATAGAATAAAATACAGTATTAGAAAATCTGGCTGGTATGCCTTTCACACAATCGGTATAGTGGGACTAGAGCAATTAGTGACTCCAATCATAGGGTAGGTGGAAGTTGGATATTTCATCAAAGCTAGTCGCCTAGGCTCCTTCTTTAGCCAGGAGCAGAGGTTGTCCCGAAGACAGCACTTCCCAACCCTGGTAGGCAGGATCAAACATCTCTCATAGGGGACTGCCTTCCTCCACAAAGGAAGGGACCAGGATCACTAGCAGCAGATGGATCCCATCTGAAACCTCTTGTGTTGACTTAACCTTTGGAGCCCAGGAGGAGAAGGAGGGGACATCATGGCAGCATCTCACTACTTAAGCACAAAATATTCAGCATCCCCACAGTCAGGCTTCCACTGAGGCTAGGGATTACAAAAGGCATAAAGCAGAAGCCCCTTTTCCAAAAGCACAGACACTTTGCCACACATGGCTGTAAAGATGTCTTTGCTCTTTAGCAAACTCTCCAAAAAGATTAGATAGTGGCTGTGTTTAAGAAGCACTGAAAAAGGCTAAAACTGAGGTGGTTTGCCAGTATTTGACGATATTGTTAAACGGTATGAAATACGCTGGCCAGTGAGATTGGAGGCAAGGGAAGTTTGCTCATGCTTGTTTCTCAATAGAAGAACAGAAATAATAAACAGAGTAAATACTTGTGTAATTTTATGTCATAAGGTATAAAGGTAAATACAGCATGTTCTGGTGTAATTGTGTAACCAATGTAACTGGTTTTCCATGCACAGAATCACAGAATCATAGAATGATAGGGGTGGGAAGGGACCTTCAGAGATTATCTAGTCCAATCCCCCTGCCAAAGCAGGTTCACCCAGAGCAGGTTGGACGGGAATGCATCCAGGCAGGTTTTGAATATCTCCATAGAAGGAGTCTCAACAACCTCTCTGGGCAGCCTGTTCCAGTGCTCTGTCACCCTCGAAGTAAATAAGTTTTTCCTGAAGCCAGCTTTTTGCTAAAAAAAATCCTTACCACACACTGTCAGCAAGTTACTGATTTAAACCCCTTATCTGTAGAAGAATCTTTGCTTGACAACTGTGCCAAGAAATATTCTAATCCAAGGAAATATGTCCTATAGCCATGCAGGTGCTTCTCATCTTGCTTGTGCTGGTTACAATCATACTTTTTAGTGGTCACTAGAATCACAGAATCATAGAATGGTTCATGTTGGAAGGGACCTTAAAGCTTATCTAGTTCCAACACCCCTGCGATGGGCAGGAACGCCTCCCATTAGACCAGGTTGCTCAAAGCCCCATCCAGCCTGGCCTTGAACACTTTTAGGGATGGGGCCTCCACAAATTCCCTGGGTAATTTTTTTCAGTGCCTCACCACCCTCATAGTGAATTTTTTTTCTTAATATCTATTCTAAATCTTCGCTCTTCCAGTTTGAAGAAATTGCCCCTCGTCCTATCACTACATGCCCTTGTAAAATGTCCCTCTTCAGCTTTCTTGTAGGCCCCCTTCAGATACTGGAAAGCTGCTATAAGGTCTCCCCAGAGCCTTCTCTTCTCCAGGCTGAACAACCCCAACTCTCTCAGTCTGTCTTCATAGGAGAGGTGCTCCAGCCCTCTGATCATCTTTGGGGCCCTCCTCTGGACCTGCTCCAACAGGTCCACGTCCTTCTTATGCTGGGGGCTGGAGGCAGTATTCCAGGTGGGGTCTCATGAGAGCAGAGTTGAGGGGCAGAATCACCTCCATGCTTCCTGCTGGCCATGCTTCTTTTGATGCAGCCTAGTATAAGGTTGGCTTTCTGGGCTGCGAGCACACATTGCTGGCTCACATTGAGTTTCTCATCAACCAACACCCCCAAATCCTTCTCCTCAAGGCTACTCTCAATCCATTCTCCACCCAGCCTGTATTTGTGCCTGGGATTGCTCTGACCCATGTGCAGGACCTTGCACTTGGCCTTGCTGAGCTTCATGAGGTTTACACAGGCCCACCTCTCAAGCCTGTCCAGATTTCTCTGAGTGGCATCTCTCCCCTCCAGCATGTCGACCGCTTCACACAGAAAATAATAGCCTGGTTTGGGAGTTATATTTTGATGAGTTATCATGAACTGTTTTATTTTGAAGCTACAGTATGCATGGTAAACTACCTAGAATTCATCAATGGGATGGGAGGTCTACCTCCATATTTGTAAAATCAAAGCTTAGGATATCCTTAAAAGTCAGTCCTAAAATGCATGCATCATTTGTCGAAGTATGCTCCATGTTGGGTGTGTGCCAAAAGTGAGAACCCAAACCACCCACTGCTCTGCCTGAGAACTGACTCCTGGCACTGTTGTGCTCCCCTCAAAATGGAAATGAGAGGACATGGGCTGTCGATGACTGTCAAACCTGGTCAGACTTTCACGGTTCATGTTAGTGGAGGCAGGAGTTCATGATGAACATACTTCTAAATTCTTTTACTTCTTTAACACTCTTAAACAAAGTTAATAATTCAAATTATAAATATTTTTATCTCCAGTCAAGGTGTGAGCTGCCAAAGACATAGACATAGATATAGACATATAGACACAGACATAGACAAAGACATAGTCAAAGACATAGACAAAGTTTATATATAAAAAGTTTTAAAATCAATATTTCCTTGAAAAGGTTTGTCTGTTATAAATAAGACAAAAGAACTGTTTTGTTAATGATTAATCAGTGTTTATTTTTTTAAGCCACAGATGTCTCCAGTTGCCTTCAAATTCACAGGGTAAAGGTATATCATGCACATACATATAAAAAAAGTCTTTTCTTTGTAGTCGTAACATATATATTAAAAGCCTGTCTTTCTACAGGGTTTCTATGGGCCTGATTTTCATTCTAACAGTTTTGAGGGAATAGTCAGAGGCTCTAAATGGCAGCCAGACCACACCATTTTCGATCTCATAAGGAACGTTGTACCTGGGGTCGTAGTGGCCCCCCAGGTAGTAAATGCCATTGAGGTTGGCCGCCTGGCAGCTGTTGTACCACCAGCCGCCCCCATACATCTCTGCGCAGCTCTCCTCCCAGCGGTCCTGGTCCTGGTCGAAGGTGCTGACCCGCATCTGGGCATGGGACGTGTATTCGGTGCCCTCCTCCAGCCAGCCGGCGATCAGCGCATCCCCGGCGGTCCCCTCGTAGGAGGACACGGCAAGGGTGTACCCTTCTGCTTCAGACCCTACCTGTACGATATACTCCGCATACACAGCATTTCCATCCCAGTCCTCTAACTCTACCCGAAGGAGAGTGTCATTCTGAGTCAGCAAGTGTATGTTTTCATTGCCCAGCCAGAACTCTCCTCGCCCTCTGCCATCCACGCTGCCGAAACCTCTCTTGTAGTCTTGCCAGGTCCGGTTAAAATTCACTGATCCATCCATTCTTTGTTGGATCAATAGCCATCCTCCCAAAGTGGTGTCTTGGTCGCAATAAACTGACAAAACCTTATTGGATCCCGCTGGCTTGATTTTGAAAATGCCACTTTTGGCACCAGAAGTGTGTTTCTGGCGGATATCATCACAGTCTAAAAAAAAAAGTTGATCTGGTTTGACAGGAGTTATCAGCAAAATTTAATAAAAGGTTCAGAGGAATCCAAGTACAAATAGCTCTGAGGAAAATTCTTAAACATGTTTTGGACTACACTAGGTATAGTGACAGGCAACGTTAAAAAGAATTCAGAAAAGAAAACTTTGCATACTTCTTAAATTGTGAATTGTCTATGTAATACCCGAGTATTAATGAAATATTTTCCTTTTTTGTTTCCGAGGTGGCAACAAACAGACACAGTGCTTGTATTTTATCATTACACTGTTGTACTGCAGTGTCTAAAACCAATGTGTCAGTTTGGTTACGGATGGAGTTTGGCTCCACTCCCTCAATGACTACTTCTGTGATGCCTGTGTACCTTTCCCAGTGCTGGCTGTCCTTTGCTTCACTCCTGACGGTCTGAAGCTGCGTGCCTGAAAGTCTGGGATATCCTCTGCACTCTGATCATGTTGCACCCCACCTAGCTGCTCAGTTATTTCACGGGTCTTTAGTGATTTGGTCTCGAAAGTGGAGCCTCCCTTGTTGAAACTAGAAGAGGAGCTGGTCACTACAGTCTTGGAGTGACTTGCACTGCCAGATGGGAATCCAGATGGCTGAAGGTGAAGTCCTCCAAAGTCATCTTCTTCCTCCTCTCCTAAGTCTGTAAATTTGCCTTTCCCCCCATAAGCCCCTGAATGACTGGATACCCCAGTACCTAAGTGACTACTGCCTGTGCTAGTTGTGTGGCTGCTAGTTGAAATGCTGCTAGATCCACCAAGGGGCCTACTAGCAGTGGATGGAGAGTCAGGGTTAAAAAATGATTCTAGCTCAGGGAATAAACTCTCTAGCTTGTGGAAGCTATCTGTCCCACCAATATGGTAAACGCTCCCTTCCCCTCCAACATTTCCTGCTCCATGTAAATAGGAGCAGTCTGAGCCATCAGAAGAAACCATTTTTTCAACTACTTCTTCTCTAGGGCCATCAGGGCCAGTGACAAATTTTGTGGTGGTAGTTTTGGTGCATCTACGAACAGTGGAGGAGGTTTTGTCTCCCAGACTAAGGGTTTCTCTCCCATGGGTAGGAGTAACTAATTTGCTGGTGCGTGAAGGTCCATCCCCCCTTGATTCTGCCATGGGGTACAAGCTGTCACCTCGGGAGGGGTTTGTGTCTGTTTCTGATCTTTCTAATACCGCTTGCATCTGCCTGATGTTATTAACTATGTTCAGAGCTTGCATTTCAGGCAGAGGCTTATGCTTAAAATGGTCAGGAACATTTGAGTCCTTAAGCGGCCTCATTTTCAGTGTGCTTAAGGTGGTTGTTTGAAGCTCTGGGTGCAAGTTGATGGAGTTGGCTTGGGTAAGCTGCTTCTGGATGTTGTCGTAGCTTTCTTTGTCCAGCTGGTAATCAAAACTTTTAGCACAGGTTCCTTTGCAAGATCGTATCTTAATATCAATGTCCACCTATATAAACAGAGAAAAATAATCTGGTTAGGGAGCTTTCCTGACTTTCTCAAGCAAGTATAGCCTTTAACTGGACTGGGGGAAGGTGAGAGCTGCCCTGGTACCTCCCACCTACAGCTGAGCTTACAGCTGAGCTCACTTTTGAAACCATTCCTGGGTTTGTTTCCACTGTAAATACAACATGTGCACATGAGCTCCATGGAGAAGTACATTGTAGCATGTCCCTAATCTCTGCTCCCTTTATTCTTGGGGCATAGGGTGTCTTCCCGGGTTTGGAGGGAGTGCTGCAGACCTGGGCATATTCCCTGGAGACCGGGGCAGAAATGGGTCCTCCAAGGAGTGGGGAAGACACTGGACATGTCCCAGAGCCTGTCATGGCCCTGCTCTGAGGCCTGCCATCCTGGGGTTACCACTGCTTTCCCAAATGATCCAAAAAGCCAGATCTCTGATCCAGGGATCAAAATGGGCTTTTGAGCAAAACCGCTGTTTGTGCCAGGACTTTTCCTTGCATTACTGATGGTGGGTGAAGGTGAGGTTGTTGAGGCCCCATCCCTGGAGGTGTTCAAGGCCAGCCTGGACGTGGCCTTGGGCAACCTGGTCTAGTGGGAGGTGTCCCTGCCCATGGCAGGGGGGTTGGAACTCGATGATCTTCAAGGTCCTTTCCAACCTAAACCATTCCATGATTCTATTATTCTATGATTCTACTGTCAAAAGAACTGGCTGCAACCTGGGAACACAGGCTCTAACACCAGCACTGGCTGTGGGCAGCAGTGGCAGCACTGGGGAAGCACAGGGCGCACTCCCCTCATCCTAGCTGTTCAGCAGCTCCTTACAGGAGGAGAAACGTCTCATACAGAGCCTGTTATCAGCAGATACAATGTCCTCGCTGCCTGTCTGAGAGCAGAAGCAGCAGATCACAGAATCACAGAATCTCCTAGATTGGAAAAGACCTGTAAGATCATCTAGTCCAATCATTAACCTAACACTGACAACCCACCACTAAACCATGTCCCTAAGCAGCATACCTGCACAACCCTTAAATACCTCCAGGGATGGGGACTCCACCACTGCCCTGGGTAATGCGTTCCAATGCCTGATGACCCTTTCAGTAAAGAAATTGTTCCTAATATCCCATCATGGATATTAGATGGGACCAGGAGTCCTCCTGATCTCACAATGGTTCCCACAGAGCAGGAAAGAAAGAATGGTTCCCACAGAGCTGCACAGAAAGCATCTCATTTGGAGATTTGCCTCAGCAAGTCAGATCCTGTGGGAGTTGCACCATGTTTTCTTCCAGAGGGAGCGCTGCTCACCATGTATGGTATAACAGACAGACCCTTTTTCTGTAGCTAAGCCCTGAAAGAATGGAAATTACATAGCAGCTACCTACCTCCAAGCGCTTCATTTCCACCACCTGTTCCTGGATGCTGCTCTGCAGAGCTTTAATTCTGTTCACCTGAGTGATAACTCTCTGCTTTAATGTCACAATTCTCCGCCTCAGTTCCCCTGACACGTGGCCATAAGTCTCATCAGTCTCTGAAACAGAAATGCATCACAGTCACCTATGCACATGTGATTTTCTTTCCTAAGAGGGTAGCATATTTTAAAATATGTAATTAAAACATGTAATTAAGAACATATTTCTCATAGTACTGAGCAGGTAAAAATTGCATTAGTTTTTACTAGTTAGCAGTTAAGAGTTTTGTTTTACTATGTTTATTCAGGCTCTTGACAATAAGGTTCAGTGCAGCATATATTTGCACTACATATTGCTTATGCACACACACAAAAAAATAATTCAGCAATGGATAATAAAACTGGGCATGAGATACTCACGCTGAGCACTGTCCAGGTCTGGTTTTAGTACATTTATAGTTTCCACAATTATCCGGTTGGATTTTTTAAAGTTGTTTTGATTTTCTGCAAGCAGCTTCCTGATCTTGTCTATTCTGTGATTATAATCCTGGTCCGTTTCATCAATCAGTCCTTGCATTCTGCAGCCTGATGGACATTTTGTACCCTAAAATTGGAAGAAGGCAATTATTGCCTTAAAATCTTCTTGAGTAAACCTTTTTTAACAATACGTTTGCAGACTTCTGGCCAACACTGAAATCTTATTTTAAAAAAAAAAAAAAAAGGCAAGATTCTGCAAGTTCTCTTTAGATGTCCTGTCCTATTCATCCAACGACTTTGCCAAGGACTTGTGTGACTTAGAACAAGCCACCTGGGGGCTGATCCTTTACCTGCTATGCCTCTGGCACTGGTGTGATGGAATCAGTGAAGCGCATCCTCAAAAACCTGCCATAAGGTGGATGCAAGGAACAAGTAAACCTTTAATTTTCCCTCTCTTCTGCTCCTCAGGGGTGAAATATGACATACATATATATTATATATATATTTCCCAAAGGGCTGCTGTAAGAAGTCTGTTGTCCAGCTTGAGCAAGGATGTTAGAAGCCAACTTACTTAAGCAAAATTTTCCTCAAAAAAGCTTAATGTTCTTAGAGACTAAAGCTCTTTGCCAAGATGTCATCAAATAAATGCAGCATAGAGATGGACTGAGATGCAAGAGGCAAGAGAGAGACAAATTAACAGTTTATACACAAAGACATCCAGTCAATCATCATGAGTCTATTCCTGAACATTTTGTCATCTGAATTCATAAAAAGTAACTAGTGAAGTATAAGTTATTTCTAGCCATTTCTTTTCTTTGTTGCATGTCTTTATTTCCATTGCCTTTCTTTTACCAATTCAAAAGTGGCAATATCAAAATTCTGAAAATAAATCCTTCTTAATTTTTTCTAGGAATAGCCGCCTTTTATTTCATCTTTCTTTTCCAGACTTACTTTCTCTGCTGATTCTGCATCCCTGGAAAGTTCCCTTCACCTTCTTTCTTTCTCCTTATTTGCTTCTTTCTCTCTTTCTCTCTTTCTTTCTTTCTTTCTTTCTTTCTTTCTTTCTTTCTTTCTTTCTTTCTTTCTTTCTTTCTTTCTTTTTCTTTCTCTCTTTCTTCCTTTCTTTCCCACAGGAGATCTCTCCAGGCTGCCCCAATGTGAAATGTTACTTGTCCTCCCTCAGCCCTAAAGCCCCACCGCGTGCTGGCTGCATAGCACCCGTCACAGTGGTCCAGCTGAGGTCCAGGAGTGTCCTACTGATGGGCCCTGTGTCCACTGCCAGAGCTCATTGCTCACCCAGTCATCGTCTGCGCAGATGGGCCAGTTCTTCTCATACTGGCAGGTGGACTGGGACATGTGCTCCACAATCCTGGGACCACGCACTCCTGCACCCTCCTTTTCAAAGGTAGTTTCTCCATCTTGTGCCTGCCAGGAGGAAAAAGGGGAAAAGCAAAACTGAGATTAACTAAACAGCGGCTAAGACAACAGAAATATAATGCTGACGTCCTCAAACACTCAGTGGCATAGCTGATGTGTGGCAGTTGCAGCCATCTGGAAAGCATCACACTGAACAGTGCAAGGATTTTATTCCTGACATTTCTTGTAAGATATGATTGTGTTTGTTTTGTCAGAACAAAGCTTTTCATCTCCTAAAATTTATGCTGCTATGTAGGGAGCTGGTGATCCTCAGGATATATTATGATAATAACATTCCACAGAAATCTTGCCTTCTGCATGTAAATATAAAATTAATTTGAAATTAGATTGGAACTGGTTAAGTTAAAGCAAATACTTTAAAAATCCTATGTTCTGTTTCCATTTGCTGCAATATTTCTAAATGACTATTTCCATTCTACCACCTTCAGTATATATAAAACTGGCTTAAAGATATGTAAGAAGAAAGTTTTCCCATTAATGTTTCTGATTTTAATCACAGTTGCTAACTGTAAGCTTGTAGCACTGTTTTGCCTGGCATAAAGAGCAAGAAAGCTAATAACATCGTGAAAAAAAATAATAATGTTGGATTCCATTATGCTAACGCAAAGAAAAGAAATAAATATACTGACATTTTCTTCAAACCTGAGAAGAATAAGTGCGTATATACAAACTAATTCTAAGCCAAAACACTGTAAGGATTCCTACTGTGTTATCACTTAGTAAAAGACTGGAAAATAATTATTTTTCATAAAAGAAAGCCCTGGTTTAGGGCTTGAGATATAATTAAGTCCGACTGGATTCCTCTGCATACCTTACGTTCTTTTCAAGCAGCATAATTAATGCTCAAAAATATTAATGATTAATTATTATTATGATTAATGCTTAATTCTGATGCAGAGAAAGTTTTCCTAATTCTGGCCCTCAGGGCCAGAACCTCAGCCATGGGGACGTGGAATGTCATTACTAAAGTCAGCAGATTCACGCTGGTTTGATCCGTCCTGAGGATCTGGCCCAAGTGCCTCTTAAAAGTAACAAATAAAAACTTTACTTTTAGGTGGTCTGTGCCTTTTCAGCATTGACAGCTCCAATGCGACTGCTTCTGTTTTGTCCCATCTGCTTCCTATCATTTCTGTCATTTGTTAAAACATGCACATTCATCAAAAAACAGTCACAAAGACAAACGTAAAGAATCTAACATAAGACTATGTTCCCAGACCTCAGTGAGAAAATAAAAGGTTGTATTAGCATAGTTGAAAATCAAGTCTATCTCTTTCCTTATTAAAAATTGATCCTTACTTAGCTTAGTTTAACCCAATGTTGCTGCCACAGGAATCCTTGGGTTTTAATGTTTATTTTATGACAAAGGTATTGTGTGTCATTTGTAGGTGGAAAACCCTGGTGAAGAACCGTCCAAAGGAGGGTAGAATTCATTCCAATAAACACGAAAATTCCTGACTGTCTGGAGCCACCAGCATCCAGTCAGTTAGGGTTAAGACTTACAGCATCACCTATGAATCTATGAATTCATGCTAAAGTATATGCTTTGCTGCTCCTGCAGCCAGGCAGATTCAGCAAAACCAAATTAAGCAAAACTAAAGTGCTGGTACTCAAGAACTACTGATGAAAGTCCAGCAGTGAAGTGGTTACAGTAAGCTTGTGCATATGCGTGTGCATTGAATGTTACAAGCTAGGTGACAGCCAAAATGTATCTAGCTAATGAATAAACATTAAATAAATGCTTACTCTTCAAAACAGAAAGATATGAAAAGAATCAAGTAAGCAAACTCATACCCAGGCTAAGTTGAGGCACAGCAACACACAGAGGATCCTCATTGATATCATCTTCAGGAGAAGAGAGAGCAGAAGTCTGACTGAAAGGATGTTCTTCACCAGTCTTTTGGTGCAATTTAAACCTTAATGTGAAGCTGAGATTAATCATTATGCTCCCTTCTGTTTGGAGATAAAACATGCCAAATGCTCCCCTCCCCCTTAGGTGATTACTTAAGGCCTCTTGCACAAGTTTCTGATGTTATTTGTTCCAGATAAGTTTGTACACCACCAACATGCGGGCAACACCATGTATTCCAGGAAAAAATCCATCTAAAGCTTAGTTTCTCGTAACTGGACGTTCAACTCAGATGCATGCAGGACCTAGCAGGATCCAGCAATGCTTACCTGCTGGAAGACACACACTCTGTGCGATGGGCATTTAGCTAGCATAACCAAAGAGGTGATATTTGAAAACGGAAGTCATTGGTTTGCCCTTTCTATGTGACTGCGTTCCACTGCTATGAAATCAATCCACTGGCCTTTCCAAAGCAAGTACTAGTCTAAGAAAGCTTGATACAGCCTCACTGTGACCGTGTGGTCATCAACTGAAATTAATTCCTGAGGATGTCAGAGCCCAGTTTACATCAGTTTTTACAGCTGGACCTTACTAGTATTCGTATAACGCATGATGTGTTTAACATTATACTGTCTCTTACATAAATGGTATATTAGAATTTTTTATCAAGTAGGATTTGTTTGAAATGAATACATATTTATGAAGAGCACAGTAGAGTGGTACTTGAAAATGTCCCAGAACAGATGTTGAGCATAATTAAACTTCCTAAGGAGTCATGTCTCCTTAAATGTTTGTGTAATGCGTATAGTTTCTGTGTGGCAATTGATGATAATGTGCTGCTGCTCTGACCTCAATAAACAAGCCTTACTGTTACTGGGGAGTGTTGTACATGGCTGTCAGATAGGAGAGATGCTGCCCGCCTCAAAAGTTGCCACCGCAGTGCGCAGGAATGACCAAGAAAACTCTTGCTTGAGCAAGCGTGTGCCTAATCAGTTGAAAGAACAAAATTCTCTCTTGGCTTTTTAAAACTGCATGACATTCACAAAACTCTCCATCATCTACAGGTTGCGACATCTTATCATATTCTGCTTTAGTGGGACATATTTAAGCTTGACTCTGGCATTTTACAACCTATTTAATTAAACATAGCTGATTTGAGCTTGGGTCCATTCCAGCAGCAATTCCAGGTTTTGTCTTACCCTTCCTTCCTCTGCTTTTCCTCTTGTTTTCTGCCTTCAGGAGGCTTGAACCCTCTCCAAGTCAAGTTCACTGCAGTTGAACTGGACTCTTGGTTTCCTCCCATTTCTGGCCTTGCATTTCATGCTTGTCTTATCTAGCAAAACCTTCTTAAACCTGACTTAATGTATACCGATATCACTAACAGGGAGTCATATCCTCAGGTAGCAGAAGAGCTCAGTAAGATGGTGCTACAGTGATTAACACCTACACCACCAGGATCTGGTTTTACATGACAAAGGGTTTCTATTTTATTTAAGGCTTAATCTTATTTTATCTGTGCACATTCTGAAACAAGATGTTTTGTTTATTTCAATTCCCTGCAACAGGCTTTGTAAAGTCTTCTGTTGAATCCCATGCAGTGCCAGTAATACTATGATGCAACAGATCTCTTCTGATTTCAGCAAAGGACAGCCCAACTCACTTCAGCAACAAATATCCAAACAGACCACATATTACCTTTGCTCGGTTTGAGGATCAGCCAGCCATGGCTGTGTTGTTTGGTTGATAAATGTCCGTAAGGCAGCTCCTGAACTCAAAGCAGATAATAAATATACTTAAATACCGAAATGCTCAGCTATCAGCTTCAGCAGAGGTCAGATTGGTGATGCTTCCCTACTCGAAGTCCTACATAGTTTTGTTCACTCTGTTGCAGCAGTTCTGTGAAAGAATTATAAAAAGCTCAGAGGACAATAAAATGCTTAAAGGAGAGAGAGACCACAATGAGAGGAGGTCTTGCAGGATTAGGATTAATTATTTTACAGAACCGAGTAAAATAGGCTTTATCCCAAATATACGGTAGTTTCCCACTCAAACGAATAAGCTCTAATTTCGCCTCCACAATAGATACACAAGTCTGCTTAAAGATCACAACCTTAGGACCTCCGTGCTCAGGAAAACAAGAATTGCTATAACAGCCTTTGTGTGCTCTCCTCGTGCGTACACTCGTGGACTGTGCTTTACCCCAGGATCACATGTGATGTTTCTTCCACCAAATCCCTTCCTCCTCACACTGAGCATGGCTGGTGCTCCGCAGGCAAGCACCTGCCCAGACCTGTACACTCTTTTCATTGTATGATGATGCTCTGTTTAAAGCTTCAAGGATTTTCCTATGGTGCTCATCGCTTAGCTGCCCCAGTGCTTTACAAACATTCATTCCCTGGGCACAACTTTCCCCTTCTCACTGCTGCAGAAGCCAGATGAGAAAGTTAAGTCAAAAATTAGCTATTAATTTTTGGGATTCGTTTTGATAGTCTGAATCTTCAGAGCACACCTTATGTGCAGATCCCGCTGATGGCAGCTGTGGCTCTGTGCCTGCACCAGGGCTGAGCAGGAACATCCAGCAGCCAGCCCTGAGACACCTGAGTGTCTTAACTCTGGTCCCACAGGAACCAGGTGATGAGAGCACGAATAGTACCAAGTTCTGGAGGGCATCAACTTTAAGTAAGATACAACTGTGCCCCATGTTACTCACTATGTGCGTTGCAACCTGTGCAAAAACTGAAGCATCCTTCATAATTCAGACATGATGTGACATTACCCTAGTTTTGGCTTTTTCCAATTTGTAAGAGCATGATTTTGTGATCTTCAATAATCTCTGAACATTATTTTCGTAATTTAATAGGCCTTAAAAATCAAGACTAGTCAGAGCACATCAAGCAGAAGAATTTCTGCCTTCTCAACCATGCTGGCAGAGGATGTGACAATTTGCTAGATGGTGTCCCAGGTACCAGCTACCAGTGTAACACTGGACACAACAGTAGCATGTGCCAGGCCTCCTCTGACCCTGATGGAGGGCGCAGCTCTCTGGTGACCTTCAAATGCAGAAAACGTAAGCTTTGGTCCAAGTAAAACTCGACCACCAAGGCTAGAGGGACTGGAAAAAGCTGATAACCGATCATAAACATTAGGTAAGCTACAAGGGTTTTCCTGCTTCATGCGAAGGGGATTGCTGGGTAAAGCTGGGGTGAAGGAGGAGCTCCTCAGGCTTTCCAGTTGAGGGCTGAATCGGGGCCTGACCTTTAGCCCGTACCTTTGCTTTCATGTCGCAATCATCCAGTCACTTCTCCCTGTGTTTGTTTGGAAGGCTAAAGGCCAAAAGCTAGATAAACTTTGGATTTAACTTTAATTCATGATCAAAGGACAGAAGTGCAGCTCGCTGCTTCAGCTGCCCTGCTCTTGGCAGGTTGCCACAGTAATAGTCGAGGAGTCTGGGATTTAACTCTGGTTTGTGTGCCCTAGATGTGAGCCAGCCCTTGTTTGCTCAGCACTGACCCTGTCTCCTGCCTTACCACCAGTCCTTGCCACCAGTTTCCAAGCAGTGCCTTCCTCTCCTCTAGCCTGCTTATTCATGTCCCTCCTCTGGATACCTTGGCTGAGACTCCATCCTCCTTCAGCCCCAGCTGTCCACTCCACTTTCTTTTCATGTGCTCCTTGGACAACTTAACTCTTCTGAATTCATTACTAGCCAGTCCCAGCATCTGGTCCCACATTTTCCCCATGAAATGTCCCAGGAACTGAGACCCTCCAGTCTGTCCACCTTTATTCTACCTCTATCCCTTCCTTGTCCACTTTTTCAGTTTTGGTTTTGGGTTGGTTTGTCTTTTTGCTTTGGAGTGAGCATGCAAAAGAGAAAGTATTTCTGTTCCCAATTCCTCTGTTTTGTGCTACAGTGGTCTTTGGAAGACTGACTGCAAGCACAAGGTATAAAAGAAAGGCAAACTTGCTGTAGTCACCAAGTTATATAATGAACTTTTATAAACTCAGAGGGGCACAGGCTTGCCTAAATACAGACAAGTTTCGCTACAGGCTATGATCTGAGGGTCATTTATGATAAAGACTGATTTAGACAAGAGAAATATGACCTCTCAGACTGCAAAATAGGGGCATTAAGGCAAGTTGCAATCTATTTGCTTGCAAAGAATAATATTGAGAGTATCATTCTCTCTCTAAGAGTCAGAAGAAATAAGAGATCTCTTCAGGCCCCTTTCTGATAGTCAGAGGGTTGGAAACAGTAGAAAGGAGCCCCAAAAGTCATGAGTCTTGCCAGTCTTCTTTCAGGGCCCAGAGAATATAACTGTGGGCTGGGATCCTGCAGACTCCCTGATGAACTCTGGCATAGGACCTCTTTGAAAGATCAGGCTTCTTGGATTTGATAAATCTGACCCTCCTGACCACCGGAACAGATGGTCCTCTCCAAAGAGGTTAAAATGACTTGTGAAAACTTTGGACGCCAATCAACAAATCAACTGGAAGAATAAGCCAATCTTAGTTCTGGTGAGCAACCCATAAAATGCCAGCTCAAACCAGTGAAATGTGCGTAGTTACAGCAGGTTGTCATCAAATAAATCATTGCAGACAAAAGCTAAACCAGGAAAGAGGCAAATCACAGTTCAGACCTAGCAGAGTGTGGATACAGAAGTCAAAGTGACAGAGGGGAAGGGAATATTTTTTAATTCCATGTTGCAAAAGTATAAATAATAACAAGCTTAAAGTCACGTCATAGGTGGGATAAACTGAAAACAGAAAGTGGAAGGGATTTGGCCAATGCCACTCAAGTGGCTGTTTGCAGAACGAGGATCAGACGGGGTTTGCCAACCTGCAGCTTGCATCCTTCCCCCAGGCCTCTGTACATGTACTGCTTCAGCTACAAGGAACCATGGGAGAGGCCTCACAGTACAAAATGTTCAGGAAAATTGCTTTGCTTGGTGAGGAATTGGGCGTCGAGGCCAGTGGTGAGCCACGCAACATGGCTGCTTGCACGGGTGCAACAGAGCTGTGCAAATACACCGGTGGGTGGTGGGTGTGGAGGGGTTGTCCTTCATCCCAAACAGTTGATAACCCTGTGCTGGCCCTATGCCAATGATGGCTTCATCTCACCTACTCCTGAGAAACCTGCCTTCCTCTTAGATTTTGGCCCAAGGGTAAAACTTGAACTAAGTCAAAACAACCTCAGTAAAAATGCCAGGGGGACAACAGCTTATCATGCTGTGGAGACTCGGATCCAGGGAAAGAAGCTCAGCAGCAGCCTCGCCAGAGACCTGAGCACTAAAACTGGAAAAGTGTTGAGGTGGCATAAACTGCCTTTAAGATCTGCCTTATTAAGTGTAACGTGTCCTTGTCTTTAAAATAAAGCATTTGAATGTGCTATTCAGAAATACCAGGTGAACTTCTGGCCTCTCACTAGTAGCTAAAGACCAGGATACACTTCATATTTTACTTCTTAATATATCAACTTGAGATAGATATAAAGACAGAGGCAGAGGCAGAGGCAGAGGCAGAGGCAGAGAGAGAAAAGTAGAGGTAGAGATACATATTTTAGCTCTGAGTGTATTTTTTGTTAAGCAATTTATCCACAAACCCAATTTAATTTGCTAATGCACCCCTCAAATGCACTCAGATATTCTGAGGACATTCAGACTGCATTGCAAACTCTTTGCTGTTCTTGATCTGTGCTGTGAGTTTGCTTATGTGGATCACATGCAAAATTATTACCAGATCTAGAAAAAGAAAATGTAAGTAAAACACCTTGAATTTTTGCTGTAAATTTTAACATTTTGGGGGGTCACATAATGACACTAGATACGTTAGGTTAATTTTTAAATATTTATGAATAAAAAGGCAGTATTCAGGAATAATGGTTGTACAGCGTAATGCTACCCAGAAAGCCAACTGCATCCTGGGCTGCCTCAAAAAAAACCCCATGTCCAGCAGGTCGAGGGAGGTGATTCTGCCCCTCTACTCCGCCCTCGTGAGACCCCACCTGGAGTACTGCATCCAGCTCTGGGGCCCCCAACATAAGAAGGACATGGACCTGTCGGAGCAGGTCCAGAGGAGGGCCCCAAAGATGATCAGAGGGCTGGAGCGCCTCTCCTATGAAGACAGGCTGAGAGAAAAGGCTCCAGGGAGAACTTAGAGCCCTTTCCAGTACTTAAAGGGGCCTACAGGAAAGACGGGGAGGGACTCTTTATCAGGGAGTGTAGTGACAGCACGAGGGGTAACAGTTTTAAACTGAAAGAGGGTATATTTAGAATAGATATTAGGAAGAAATTCTTTACTGTGAGGGTGGTGAGGCACTGGAACAGGTTGCCCAGGGAAGGCATGGCTGCCCCATCCCTGGAAGTGTTCAAGGCCAGGCTGGATGGGGCTTTGAGCAACCTGGTCTAGTGGGAGGTGTCCCTGCCTATGGCAGAGGGGTTGGAACTAGGTGAACTTTAAGGTCCCTTCCAACTCTAACCATTCTATGATTCTATAATTCTATGTACTATGTAGCAAATGAAACTTTTATTCTGAATAATATTTGAGAAACTTGTTAATATGTATGCTCTGGAGTAAAATATCTGTTCCTGGTCATGGATGGTATACTTCCTAACACATCCTGATGGAAAATGTATTCATTACTTTGTGGTAAGCTCAATTAAGTAGCCTTCAGCAGTAAACTAGGCCTCTTTCGAGCTGCTATGTACTTTGATCTATGTCACAAATCAATTTCATCAGAAAACAGAATGAAAACTTTTGGAAACAAGCCACATTTTATGGAGAAACAGCTCCAACACTTGCCTCTAAACAAAGAACAGAAACTACTGGCATGCAATTCAGGAATGACTGAATCAAACAGATTGGATCAAAGTAACCTTCCAACCATCATAAAGTTTACTTTGTTTTGTTTGGCCAACAGTGCAGCACAGATAACAAGTTCAGATTTTTTGTAATAATCAAAAATTTATTGAGAATTTGTACAGAAAAAAATAACCATGTACAGAGGTAAGAACTGCTCAGGGAAGAGGCTCAGGCATTTTACAGTCAATGGTGTTTTATCATCAAAACCAAACTGTGTAACGTTAGGTAAGTTCAGTATCTAAGATACAAAAGATTTGTTTTCCCTTTTCAGACCAGTCTTTGTGAAATTGTCCCTTTACGAGTCTCCAACCTACAACAGAAAAAAAGAGAGCATTTTAATATTCTAAAGAAAGAAGTACATAAGGCTATGATGACATGTTGATAGTGTTTATGCATAAGTTATACTAGTTGGAAATTAAAAAAGGTAGCATTTAAAACACATGAAGGCAAGGGATTATTTCTGATAATGAGACTATCCATTTATCTATCTGTTCGAAGAAACAGTAATGTGGAAGGTATACTAAAATCAAAGTACAAATATTTCTGTGACAAAATGGTAAACAAAGCCAACTTCTCTAAGATGAAGTGGGCTTAACACATCAGCTGTCCTTGCTTAGTGTTTGAAATGATAACTATGTTCTGTTGTCGTTTTAAATATCTCCTCAGCCCTGTGGTCGAACCTGTTTGGTGTTGCCTAAGTTGTGCTGCTGTCCATCTACTGACAGTCTGTTGAATGGGATGATTTTCATTGCAGTTTTCTTCATGGAGTACCACCGGTCACGCCAGGTTGCCCAAATAATGCCATTGTCATATCCAGATGGACCAGCATCTTTCGATGTGTACACACCATCTTAAAAATATCAGTTGGAGCAAAACAATTAGTTGCTTTCTAAAATAGTTAATATGCCCATGCATTTTTCTGGTACTAACACCTCCATGACATCCCTGGGCATGCTAACAGGCCCCGTTCACTGCCCTTCTTCCCCTAGTTTGCCTCTCTCGAGACTGATTCTTCCACTTTGGACTGGAGAGCAGCCCTACCTTCCTATTGCTGGTGTTAACAGTTATTGCAAAGAATGCGCTACACCAGCTTTGGGAAATCCAGAGGGCAAAACATACTCAATGAAAGTGACCCATTTTTCTTTGTCACTAAACGGTGGTGTCCTGGGTTATAGGTATTTAGAAGATACTTTACCTATATAATATTTGCCGTTGAGGTGGCCAGCATGACATCTATTCATCCACCATCCAGATCCATCTTGCTCAGCACAGTTGCCAGCGAAGTTATCATTGTCATTGTCATAGGTACTGAACCGCATGCCATTGTGAGAGGTAAAGGATTTGTCACTGGGATCGTCTCCAAAATCAAAGCCATCAAAGGCATCCCCAGCTTCACCACCAATAAAGTAGGCATAAGTCAGTCGATACTTGTCTTGTTCACTTCCCACTTTGAATACAGCATAGTCAGCAGTGCTGTTAACAAAGGATAACAGTGAATATGAGCATGCTGCATTCCCAGTACATGCACAAATGAAAAACAGGTGTTAGCACTGCAGAAAAGGCATTTATGGCACCCTAGCATTTGAAAAGGAATTGGTTTTGCATAATTGTGTGCCTCAGTTCAGTGACATACATCCAACCAATTTTTGCCCTCCAGCATCAGACATGCTTCCTGACTACTAGACTTAAGTGATGTATGAAAGATCTACATTATATAAACACACACATATATATCTCCCAGGTTCGTAATGCTTAGGCTTACTTAGGCCACGAGCAAATTCTTGGTGGGAGGAAGGAGCGGATGTCTCAAGAAATAGCAAGGATAGTCAGCCCTCCTGGATAATGGAATACATTAGAATAGAATAGAATAGAATAGAATAGAATAGAATAGAATAGAATAGAATAGAATAACAGAATGGAATGGAATGGAGTGGAATGGAATGGAATGGAATGGAATGGAATGGAATGGAATGGAATGGAATGGAATGGAACAGAATAGTTCAGTTGGAAGGGACCTACAACGATCATCTAGTCCACAAGATGCATCAGATGTGAGGAAACTTGAAGAGCAGGAACAGATTCCTTCTGCCAAATAAACTAGGGTTGCCAGCATGTGGCCTTCAGACACGCACATGTGCCTGGCAGCAAGTCACACGTGGTGCCAATGCAGTGTCCTATGCATGTTAGCAGGTCTAAGGGCTCATCATTTTTTCAGAGAGCTCTACAAACTGACGCAGCAGTGGAAGCAGTAGGTGTTAAGCTGTCATTTTCAGAAGCATCATGAGCAAGTACCCTTTTTTGCCACTCCAGTCCTCCAGTTCTATTCGTAAGGTGTATGGCAGAGTGGACTGTGTAGTTATTAAATGAATCTTTTCATTGCCCAGCCAGAACTCGGTGGTGTCATCTGGAGACAGATGTCCAAATCCTTCCTTATACTGAATCCAACTTTTCCTGAAGTCCTCACTCCCGTCCAGTCTCTGGGGAAGAAAACCCACAAAACCAAAAACCTCAATCAAAAAGTTACGTATCTTATGTAGGTAAATAAAAACAGTGCTGATGGAATAAGCTTGCTCATGGTAATAATACGTAAGTGGCATACCCTCTGTAATACTGTCCAGCCGTTGCCATATGAGTCAATCTCACAGTAGACTAGGAATGACTGCTTGGCTTTTTGAGGCTTGATAAAGTAAAGACCACTTTTTCTGGCACCCTTGTTTGCAACGTCTTGGCAATCTGAAGTAAAGATAGAGGATCGTTGTTAATCTAGATGCAGTTCTATCCTCACATTTATCTGGTATTGTAACTTTCTTAGTGCAAGAAATACAATTAATCTAAATGTCATTGTTGCAAAGTTAGCTATTTAATCCACATGCTTTAATGTCATTGCCATAAAATCCTACCAAAGTTCTCAGGACTTGTGTAAGATGAGGAGGAATTTAGTCTCACATACAGCTTACGCAACTTAAATGTAAAATACAATCATTGCATTAATTTCTACAGCAACAAAAATGGCACTTTTGGAGCTAATGGAGTAATTAATTTTTTTCAGGTGACTCAGTAGAAATGTGATAATGATTTACCTTCTGTTTGTCTTATGTCCATAGAAACTCTCTTCCTGTCCCTTGCGTTTAGCATACATTTTTGGATAATCATATTTTGGGCAAAGAGGCCAAAGGAGCAAGTGAGACCTCTGTCCCATCTGAATGATCTGTTTGCAGAGCACCTACCTAGCACTTATACTGACCCAAGCACCGGTTTCATAACTTGCAATCTTATATACCTTTGCAGAAATCTATGGCCCGTAAGATTACAAATAACTCCTTGCTGTAATGCCAACTGGCGATACTTGTAACTGAATTAACCCTCCACTCGACAATAAGCATTTTGTGCACCTCTTCCAGTTGTCTCCTGTATTTCAGCTTTGTCTCTGCATGGCTCCTGACAGAGGGACTCAAGCTGGGCGATCTTCTGTTTCAGCTGTGTGATCCTGTTGCTGTTCAATATATATGTATCTGTCAACTGTCTGGACAGAGAGACATAAAAATGTTTTGTTGTTTTAGCTGTTTCGGAATATGTAATACACATTTCCCTGCACATGTGCCTTACCTCTGTAGCATGCTGCTACATGCACCCCTGTGAAAGGGGGTGCCTCTATTAGCACTGATATTTAAAAAAAAGGAAACTAGGCAAAATAGAAAGCATGCACTAAATCTTACGCAGAACTTGACTTGACTCTAATCAGCAAAATTCAAACAGTAATTACTATATGAATATAAGTCTACGGAAAGTTTTCCTTTGTTCTCCTGAAGTAAATGATAAATTATTCCTTTTTAATTATGGATGCATTTGTAAAACATAAATGCAGTAAATAAACTGCTGCAAGTGTCAGAATGCCTAAATATGTTTTTGATATAGACATTAGTTATAGAAGTGGAGATTTTTCTACATTCAGGTGAAAAACCATATCCTTAAGATCTAGAAAAGTTAATGATGTTTTCAATTTTATTTTCAACATCAATTTACAAAAGACTACCATTGTTTATAGTTACTTATGATTTACCTCAATGTAACTGAGCTAATTTCCATGGATATATGCAGTAAAATTAGCCAGACTGAATGATTGTAAAATATTCCACGTGCTCTGCATTACAGCACAAACTCATTAATAAAACCTGCACAGGTCACGAAAAAAAAATTAGGAGTAGTTGGCAGAGCAAAAGAAACATAAATAAAAATATCGCCATGCTTCCTGACATTCTTATCTTGAACTTCTTGCACAATTAACGGCTTATGCAGATGAGCAGAGAATGCAATACCAGACCCTCATCACCCTTCTGTGTCCTGCTAGGCAGCTACTAATGACAGTGTGGGCACAATGGTCCATGCAAGTGCAAAAAACCTTTCTAAGGGAGCCTTTGCTGCACTTGATAAAAAAACAGAAAGAAAACAATTTGGATTTTCAAGTGATATAAAAGGTGGAAGATACCTACTGTATAGTACTTTCATGAGACAAAATAGTGTTCTCATATCTGATAATTTCTTCAATTATTTTCTTGGACTTTTGAGTAAAGTCATCGATTGAATCTGTAAAAGAGACAAAGGTATAAAATTGTTGCAATTAGGCAAATTGAAAAACAAAAAAACTACATAAATTATATTTTTTAGTTGTGTAGTTATTTTTATATTCTCACTTGGCAGTTTCTGCTTCTCTGGAGGATAGAGGCTTTGGATGTGTTGAATCAAATGTTCTGCTGTTACTGTGGAGTTAGTAATTTGCCGCAAAATTCGTTCCATTTCCTGCAGTTCATTATCCATAGTGAGGTGGTATTTATTAAAGAAATCTGCAATGCCACAGGTTGTCGGGCAGTAGCTACCCTAAAGACGAAAGAATAATAATTGGCAATGTTTCAGGAGCAAAACAAGGAGAGCAGATATTGGGGCAGGGGAACTTTCAGGCACCGCTAACACAAACAATTGCGGATTAGAAAGGGCAGGCATTTGCCACTTTGTCTGCTCTATTTGAATTTACAGAGGTAGTTTACTTTCATGCTGTGTGCACACATAGCAAGAAAACAGTGCACGCTATTACTTGTAGCGTCTTCTGGATATATGCTTTCATCAACAGTGCAGCCTCCCGTACATTTTTACCACGTGTATACCAGTATTAATAAATAATGGGTTTAAGCACAGCACGTTTAATAAGTATTGAAAATAACAATAAGGATCAAGTGATAAAGGTAGTTAATAATCAGCATAGGAAAGCTTTAATTAGACTCAAGATAAAATAAAATTTGTCAGGTACTTACAAATCGTTCGTCTAATATGCAGCAGTTTTCTCTGGTAGCAATGTACTGAAGAGAAGAAAGAAGACCATTTTCAGTGAATTTTCTCCAACGGCGCTTTCCGCGCCTGGGTGTTTTCTAACACCGTCTCTTCACTTACCGCCACACTGGTAGAAAAGAGGAGGGAGAGGAGAGGCCCCAGGGGAGCCCAGCTGCCTAACCTCAGCACCATCATGTCTGTCCCACCGGGCGCTGCCGACTGCTCGGTGCAGTCCTGCTAGTCAGCAGCCGAAAATGTTCAACCCAGCACAGGGCGGCAGAGGTTTAAGGGAGCAGGCTGAAGCTGGGGGCGGGAACTGGGAGGTGGCGGGAAGAGGTGGGGTAGGGGTTTGAGGTGGATTCCCAGAATTGGAACACATCTCCTACTCCTCCCATTTTCAGAACCTGCTTCCCACTTACCCGCTTGATCTCTGCTCCAGCCGGGAGGTCTCAGGGGAGAAGGGAAGGTGAGACAAGGCATGGAGATGCTACTTCTAGTAACACACACATTAAGGAAACTCACATATGGTTTCGGGATGGGGACTGCCAGAAGTTTCACCCAAACAGCACAAGGAACAGCCACAGTAGCTATCTGAATTATGCATAACAACTACCAATAGCCTAACAATAAATACTATTTTGTGGTTATGCAGCACTTTCCTGCCTCAGATCTCAGTGTGCTTTGCAAAGAGAATGGACTTCATTCTCCCTCTTCTGCACATGACAAAATGAGGCAGAGAAAGGTATGAAGTCGCGTTGGTCAGCGGCATATATGGAAAAGAAGCTTGTGGTATTTCTCACAGGCAATGAAAGCATGAATCCTCCCTATCCTTCAACTCAAGGAGTCCATTTGAACGATTTTGATCAAAGTTTCCTTACTGGGGAGCTAAGGTTGCCAGTATCTGCCTATTTCAATACACCTACAGGACTGGTGACAACCTCCCTCTTCTGCTATGGGCTTTACCCCAGGCAAATTATTTTATGTATGTGTTTCTGCCTACTGTATTAATAGCATTAATAGCTTTCTACTCATGCCCTGCACCTGATCTTTAGGCTGTGCCTTCTCCAGCGAAAGCCTGCTTTTGTGTCTGTACTACATCCCGTGTGATGGGACAATGTTGAACGAGGCTTTTGACTTCAATACCTTTGACCAAATGATGAAAAGAATGGCGGGACTGGGGCTCACTCCTAGATCTGCTGTTACTGGGGTTGGCTTTGTGATTTCAGCCAAATGACTTCACCTCTGTACAGCATGTTTCAACTTTGCTTAATATGTATTTAAAGTCCATGGACAAAAGCACTCTATAGAAGCTAGATGTTATAAGATTACAAAATTAGATATGATTATGCCTGACACATGGAGAGTTCCTGACCTGTATATATGACCTCCTTTCATCTGGTCACATCTGGTCAACCAGGAGGTTCCCATCATGTTCAAGGATCCAGCCACATATCTCCAGAAGGAAATCTGAGCATTTCTGATGGTAAGAATCAAATTTATGGGACACTTAAGTGAAGCTGAAGCACTGTTTATGTGAGAGTCAGCTTTCCAGTAACTGTATTGATGACTGGTGAGTTAGCTGCCAGGCTGCCAAAAGTCCTTTCCAAAGGATGACTGATGCTAGACATTTACCCTTCCAGTTCTGGCATTAATTACCTTCAAGAGTCATGTGTTGAACTTGCTTCTGTTGTCCTTACTGACACAAATAGGACAGGGCTCCACCCTTTACATGGTTAGTTCTGTTTCCTAAAGAGTGAAAAAGTAAATAAAACTGGGTAAAAGTCTACCTGCTCTTGTGTTTTCTATTATTGCTTCATTAGTGCTGTTAACATGGACTCAGGAAACTACCAGTGAATCTCCTTGCCACTGCTGCCCGGACATTGCTTGAGCTTGTTTTGCTGCTTCACTGGCTGCAGGTCACGACACGGGGTCCAGAGGACCCTGGAAGTAAAATTTCAGTGACCAGGATTCCCTTAGATATGATTATAGAGCATGAGTAGGTTGCTGGTATGAACTTCATAAAATAACTGGCCCAGCTTCAACCACAGATGTACGCTCAAGAGTGCGGATCGGCATGTAACGTCCATGACACAACAGGTGAACCATGTAACAGAACCCAGTTATCCCTCATCCTTTAACAGAGTAAAGAATGTACTCTTCCTTTTTATCACTGTTGTACATGTAGGTTTGAAACTCTTTCAGAGTTAACAGCGATAACACAAAATTATCACTGTATAGATTTACATTCATGAAGGAAACAATATTAAACATCACTTTGATGATTACCAAATATCTGTACACTGCATTAAGAAGTGTTGCCTACTTGTATTTCTGGTTGCAACCTCTTGTACTTCTTAGCAGAAGATGTAAATGTTTTAAAAAGCCACATTTTTTTTTTGTTTGCTTTACTGATTACATGGTCATGATTTAGCCTTGAATAATTAATCCTTTCATATCTTTGCTTCCTTCTCTTTTCTTCTGTGGTTTCACCTTGCATGACTTAGAAATAACTTATTCCTGCTTTTCATTCAGTTGAAAACAACATGTATTCATTCTCCGGGAAATGTGTATGTAGTAGTTTTCTTCCCTTACATACCATTTCGTCTCAGTTGGTCCTGGCTGCAAAACAGCTGACCCATTAACCAAACAAATGTGCTAGAGGCCTAGTTGTACCCTGAGACGTGTCCAACATGAGTTGACTGTGTTGATTTTCTGGCCAGTTTTTTCTTTCCAGTAAGCCTGTTTGTTGATTTGGTAATAAATGAGGAACGATTTGTGTAGCACAGGCAGAAGGAAGCGTTCTTAAAGTCAGTTTACTTTTTTCTTGCAGTTTATTTTTGAGTAGATAGTAAAGTTGAATCATTATTTGCTTTAAAGTGCCTGCTTCAACTCAATTTTGGTCAGTATTTTTGTCAAACAGCCACTGGGAGACTATCCAACACCTTCCCATTATTCACAGTAAATCTT
Source organism: Charadrius vociferus (assembly GCF_000708025.1). Lineage (NCBI taxonomy): Eukaryota > Metazoa > Chordata > Aves > Charadriiformes > Charadriidae > Charadrius > Charadrius vociferus. Next base: position 2,544,970 of record NW_009661371.1, read on the forward strand.
CCCTCAGAAATACAAATGAGAAGAAATATGCTTGTGTTTGTAAATTAGTTCCTGAATATCAGAGTATTCTTACTGCTGTCTCGGAAAAAAACAGCTGGTTTTTAAACTTACAACTCATACTGACGTGCCTTAAGAATCTAACTTGAAAAATCAGTCTACAACATTTCAGAAACGCTTTAGTGATCCATTTTAACATTTCCAATGGGGTTTTTATTATTGTTTTAACTGAAAGTATTCAGTGGACTTGACTTGAACTTGCTTTTTTTTTTTCAGATGTTGCAGAAGTTATTTTTCATATGTAAAAATAAATACCAAAAATAAATTTTGAAAAAGCCCACACAGTAAATATTTTACAAATTGCCTACTTTACTTTGCAATCCATCATCCATATGCATTACTCTGCTTGTACTACTAATAAGCTGTACACATTAATGGGCAAAATCCCCTTTGTTAGGTCAATCAATGAGTGAGTGATAATTAGGATGAGAAACAGAGACGACTAAAAAGCTGACTCATGGAAGTTCTGCTGCTGGCGTGCGACAAAACCAACTGCAGAAAAGTGAAAATGAAAAAAAAAAAGTTTTGTAACTCATCTTTCTCTTCCTCTTTCAATATTCAAAACTTGGGCAAAAGGTAAATGGCAACATTTTTGCCAACCCGGTAGTCCATTCTGTGCAACACTGTTCCTGAAACAAAATGCCTGGAGCGTTCCTGAGTCAGCAAAAATCAGCTCTCAGTTGCTCTGCATGGGAGATGCTTTAATTTCTGTTCACTTATGACACCAGTAGAGATACTGAGTGCGCTCAGTTCACATATAGGCTGGAAATTGTCGCTTCTTTGAAAACGAAGGAAGGAAAAGTAAGAAATGTATCTATTTCATGGCAGCCAGAGCTTTCCATTTTGGAAAGAATCCATGGGATATTTTGCTGCGTGCACACCGTGAATACAGAAGAGATACCTTCACTCGATTTAGAGTGTATTCTTAAATATTATGGGATATTATATTTTCTTAAATATAAGCATGGAAATTACACTGATGCATGACTGCTAAAAATCATTTGGTTTGTTATTCATGTTCTTGTGGCCATTTTTCCCAGCATTTTTTGTACATAATATAGCAACGTAAAAGACCCTTTGATTTCTGCAAAGAATAACCAAGGGGGGTTTATGCAGCTAATGCATCATTGCTTTAATACATAGTTCTTATTTTTACTTCAGATACTACTACAGACAAATTTTCAATAATATTTAATAATAAAAAAGGCCAAAAATCAAGGCACCTCATCGTTAAAGTACTTCTGAAAATAACTCATGTCCATACGCCAGATATCTGGTGGTTTGAAGGAGCTATTGTCTTACTTTTGAAAAGTCCTATAGTGTTTCTGTTCAGTGCTTAATTACGTGAATACATTAAAGATTTTATTTAAACATCATTCAAATCTTAGGGAATTAAGAGAGAACATATCTCTGAAAATGACAGAAATGTGATATAAAGGAATAAAATCAAGATAGGTCAGAAGATCACACATTTTGTTGCTTTGTGACAGCTGAGGTTTTTCTGAGTCCCAGAGCACAGGATGTTGATATACATCAACAGGCTAAAAATCTACTAAACGTACTACAAACCCCCAAACCATGAGTTGGGATTAGTTAAACATCATTATTGAGCTTTGAGTTGTTTGTGTGTTATATAGGGGTATTAGATGCAACACGGCAAATTCTCTCTCTTTACTGATTTACAGAGATCATTTTCAACTGTTGATTCACTGCGAAGTGGTTGGTTTTTAGACTCTCTGCAAAAGAGAGATTGCAATGTATGCTTTACCTTCAGGGCAAGAGCAGTGAACTCCATTTGTTAAACAAAGAGATGCACTAATTTGTGGGAATGAGATAAGTAATAAATTCAAATATTTGCTGAATATTTTGTAATTAGTTGAGAGGACAGAGCCCAAATAAACTAAACAGAGCCTACTCAATAAACTAAAATATTTGTCCGTATCTGTTGATACTATAGGTTTGGACAGGAACTTAATTAAAGCGACATTAAAGGAAACACAGCAAAAATGTAATATATTTCACAATAAAATCCCAGTCTGTGAAATACTTTGCTTGTACTGTTTTAAGCCATGAGAGGAAGCCTGACTGTCAGAAAAATCCTAGAAAAATAACGGAAAGTGTATTTGCCTTGGAAAAATGTACTCTGCATTGTCCTCCCTGACTTCCAGGATTAGCTCTGAATGCTATTAATTTAGGATGACGGTAGCAGAAGAATTAGTTTCTCATTTCCTTTACACATCATCTGTGCTCCATGCTGGTGCACAAATCTGTTTACAGGGAGGGAAGCCTACATTTCAAACATAAATGGCACTCACATAATAAAAGTAAATCTAAATATTTAGGGTCACCGAAGGAAACTGAATCGCAGACTGAACTACATTTGAACCATGACCAAGGAGAAAATTATACTCTCTAATTAATTTTTTTACTCTGTAACCTTTTTCTTTCTCCAGCGTAAAAATTAAAGCCAGAAGATTTTTTCCTCCTTCCTTCTTACAATTCATGAGAGGAATTAAAAATCTGGCTTGCTCTTAAGAGCCAGAGGATGCGGATTCCCACCATGCGACAGAGTTACGGTGTCTATTATTGTTGACCCATATCCCCTATATAAGCCACAAATAAAGACATGTTTTTAACTAGCACGTCCGCGTATAAATTTCACATAGGCTTGTTACTGACTGTAGCTTTTCCTGGGCTTCACCAACAACCACACAGTGCCATCTGATGTCCTCCAAGAGCAATAAACTGTTTCTAAAATCTGTTAAATCACATAAAGGCCAAAATCTCAAAAATTACAGCTTGACCACCACAGGACATTGCTTCCCGAGCCTACCTGGAAATGAGCTTCTAAATAATTTGTTTTCATCAAAACAATCCTAACCTCATGTACGAAACAACGGGCTCTGAACTAATCATCACTGCAGCACTGGCTTAGTATCTTACACGTTTGATATTAATTCTCTCGCACACATGTAAACATCCGTATGCAAATTTGCTAAAACTGTATTTACGCTCCATAAGGGCTTTACCATCGTTTCTGACAAAACAAGATCCAGCCCATCGCAGAACCATGAGCAGTTGCTGTCAAAATCCAGGATACAAAAATAGTTGATTTAAGTTAAAAGAATAAAGCACCATCTATATTCCAAGCCTGTTCTACTAATGTACACAGAAAATGCATTTGCTCATCCTGAGCGAAATGCACACATTTGCCTTTCTGCATAGTGCAAACAGCACAGGGGATGCTGGCAGGAGTAGATGACGCTTTTTGGCACAGGGGATCGTTTTGCATGCGAGGCAGTTGCAGATGATGGTGAAACATAGCCATCTACTGGCCTCTCCGTCGCTTTTTTTGAGCAGCCGTGTCTTCTCACATCCAGAAATTCAGTTTTGCAGCATGGAATCTTGGCCCAACCCATATCAGCAGGAGTTTTACTTACATTCATGGGTTATAAATGATAGTTTGTTTGTGATTGGCATTTATTTTGCACATGTTTAAGTGCAGAAGTGAGTGAGGACTGCAGCACATTGATTATAGAGTCTTAGCCAAGGTGAACTGCATTTGAATTTCACCACAGGATTTGAGCCCCTTGCAAGACTTGCCGAGGATTAGCCATGTTTCCTGGCACGTTACAGGATGTCGGAATCTTACTGCAACATATTCCATACTGAAATGCACATGGAAGACGCTTCAAAATTTAACTACAGAAAGCATTTGTCTTTATGGCTATACTGATGGCTGTGTATTTTGTACCAGACAGTGCTCTCTCTGGTGCTTGCTTTAAAGTTTACTTTAAGGAGCTACAATAAATACACATTGGTGTATTTAGGAGTTAGTTACGTATACATAACATGGGTGGGGTTTTTTTTTCCCTACTGTGATTATTTGGATATTTACTAGTTTATAGGGACTCAAAACCTGCAAGCTTTCAACATAATAATTAAATAATTTAATAATTTAATAATAAAAAGTTAGGTCCTCTCTACATGTAGGAAACCCACCTTTTCTTTTTTTGTGACCTCCTTGGTTCTGCCTGTTTAATAATTTAGTACAGTAATTGTTCCTAATTTCTTAGGCACTTGGAAGGTTAGAAGATGGTCCTTTATGGCCTTTTTTGCAATAGGAAAACATTGCACCTCCCTACATAAAGAACTAAATTCTAAGATCACAGCATGGCTATTTTCTGTCTTCTTTCAACTACATCATTTCTAACTGCAATTAGAAATTAGTCTAATTGGACACTTTATCAACAATTTTCAAAAGTACTTATTTAAATATTTTCAACTTGGTGACTTTTTACATCAATAAAACCACCTCTAATCCTCACATACTTAGCATCGTCAGTGTCGCGCTGAGCATTGTATTTTTCAGCGTTCCTGCAGAGACCTCCTGTTCCATTTGCAAGAGATTATCCAAAACCACCTAGAATCCAAGCGTACGTGTTAAGGCAGATCCAATCGTTACTGCATCAGATCAGCACGCAAGGCTCAGATGCAATCACAGTCCTTGTCATATCAGATGAACAACGTGGATTTTCTCTAGATGAGGAGTCACTTTGAACTACTGACTAGAAAGTCAGTCTGGGACCTGAGAAACCCTTCCTGTCAAAATGGAGACATGTAGTCCCACAGAAAGCCTTATTTTTAAGTAAATGCATTTTTTACTTAGGGGATGAAAGGCCTTCATAAAAATTTCATAACCAGACTATCTGACATGCAGAAAAGGACCTGTGAGTGTTGGTCAACAGCCGGCTGAATATGAGCCAGCAGCGTGCCTGGGTGGCCAAGAAGGCCAACAACATCCTGGCTTGTATCAGGAATAGTGTGGCCAGCAGGACTAGGGAAGTGATTTTCCTCCTGTACTCAGCACTGCTGAGGCCCCATCTCGAAGACTGTTTTCAGTTTTGGGCCCCTCACTACAAGAAAGACATTTGAGGTGCTGGAGTGTATCCAGAGAAGGTCAACAAATCTGTTGAGGCATCTGAAGCACAAGTCTGATGAGGAGAAGCTGAGGGAACTGGGGTTGTTTAGCCTGGAGAAAAGGAGGCTGAGGGGAGACCTTATCACTCTCTATAACTACCTGAAAGGAGGTTGTAGTGAGGTGGGGGTCAGTCACTTCTCCCAGGTAACAGGTGACAGAGGATAGAAGAGCCTCAAGTTGCACCAGGGCAGGTTTAGATTGGATATTCGGGAAAACTTCTTCACAGAAAGGGTTGTCAAGCACTGAACAGGCTGCCCAGGGAAGTGGTGGAATTGCCATCCCTGGAAGTATTTAAAAGACGTGCGCAGACATCTAGGGACACAGTTTAGTGGTGGACACGCCAACGTTAGGTTAATGGTTGGACTTAATGGTCTTTTCCAACCTAAATGATTTCCTGTGATTTTGCTATCACCACAACCCCGAACGGGGTCTCCACATTTAAGCTGCTTCAGTCGGGACGCGGGTGCCCCCACCGCCCCTCACAGCTGGGGGAACCCCGCACCCGCCCGCCACCGACCCACGCCCGCCGCGGGCCACAAT
>NW_009661371.1:2551432-2591157 GCF_000708025.1 Charadrius vociferus
GCCCCGGGGCGGCCGGCTCGGCTGAGGCGAGAGGGCCGGGCTGGGTGGGCGCCGCGGCCTCCCCGGCTCTCCTCCGGCCCACATCGCCCGCGGGCTCTGTGAAAGACGCGTCAGGTTGTGGCCACACGTTTGTTTTTGGTGAACTTCTTACTTGCATGCGTTTATTTATTTTCGTGTCTTCACTTTAATCTAGTCGAAGCGTTCACGTCCTTTTCTATATCCAAGCATTTTGAGAGCTAGTTGTTCTCCCCTTAGCTTTCCTGTTAACCAAGAAAAGGGTTTGAGTTGGCCTGACCGTAACAAATGGTTACAGCTTTTAATTATTTCAGGTTTTAGGTTATACTCCGGATTTTGTCTCTGCTGCCATGGCTCCCTATATAAAAGATATTCACAGGAAAGGTATGCTCCTCTTTGGATGAGTTTCTATGTTAATTAAGCTCACTTGCTGGGATGAGCTTTGCATGGCTTCTGTTACTGTAACCTTCTGGTTTTTACAGCAGCGTTTTGCTGTGCTCTAGCAGTAGTGTCTTAAACATAAGCAAAAATCCTGTCAGAATAGATGGGAAGTGCAGGTCTGATGGTGACATTTAAATTGGGTTAATTTGAAATAGATATCCATGTGTATCTTGTAGCTTTAATTTTTGAATAGAAGATCGCTTTACAGGTCTTTGTTAAAATGTGAGATCTAGACGTTTTAAATGCAATCAAAGTTTATCAATATTCCCATATAATTCTAGAATATCACTTATTTTCTGATCACTTTTTTTCCTGTTTACATTAGTATAGCTTCACAGTTTTCTGAGCTTGAGAGGAGAAAGGGGATTACTTTTAAGTACCCAATACCTTGTTAATACAGTCTGGAATTTACAGATGTAGATGCTCATTTCTGCTGAAATGTAGTTGTTTGGAGAGCATGGATGTTTGAATGACTGGTGTCAAATACTGTTCCTGTAGGAGTTGTTTTGATAGTGTCTGCCTGCCTCATCATGTATGTCTCTTTGGTCACTTTCTTCTTCTGTGCATAAAGGAAACATTAGAAGTATCTATAACAATTATTTTCCTGTAAACAATTTTGCATTGGCTTGTTCCGATCCTTTCACAGATTAAATGGTGTTTGTATTTTAATGTGATTTTAGTACTTTACTTGATTAGATGTCTAGATGGTGGGTTCTTTTGTGTTTCAGCATTCTTTAAGTTATTAAAATACAAGTGATTGTTGATGCTGCTGAACTTAATTTGTCTTTTTTGTTTAGGTGTTCGTGTCATCAGTAATGCTGGTGGAATTAATCCACTTGCTTGTGCAGCTGCCCTTCAGGAGGTGGCAAAGAAAGCAGACGTTGATTTGAAAATAGCTGTTGTTGCTGGGGATGACCTAATGAGCGAGGTATTTTACTTTGTCTTAAGGCTTAGTAGTATTGTGGAAATTATTTTAGTCCTATATGACATGAAGGTGGCATTTACTGTCCTATGGGAACTTATTTTGTCTGTCTTTAGACAGTAGCCTTCTACCATTAACAGCAACTAAAAATTATTGCTTCATTTACTTTATTCTTTTTATGCATGAAAACAGTTCTTGTCGCATCTTGTTTGATGTGTGATGGGGTTGAATTTTATAAGACTGGATCTGCTGCTTATATTTTTGAAGCAAACTATGGATCTGATCTAAGGTCTGCTTGCTTTTCAAGAGAAGCTAGGATGTTCTGTTACTTATTTTTTCTGTCTAAACTAAATGATCCTGAATGTTAAATCTCTTAAATATAAATGTGGTGTAGTTACCACATGTTCAAGTGTTCATCCCTTCTACCTGTTTTTAGTAGTTTACAGGTGTTTCCTGTTACTTTGTTTACAGGTAGCTGTTTTTCTGGTTTTAAGTAATTAGTTTATGGCCAGTGGGAGGATTGAAGTTTTAATATTTATAAAAAAACCCTTGAAATCTAGAGATTAAATATATGGCTTTTTTTGACTTAAAGGATGGTCCTTTATGTACGAAGTCTAATTCCACAGAAAGTGTTGGCCATACCTGAAAAGATACTGTGAAAGCAGTTTACACATTGACATTGGTTAAGAGGGGATAGGCTTGCACTGTGGTTAAATCTCTGCCTGTAACTTGGAAAATTATTTATCTGTATAGGCTCTATTACTCCTTGCATGCCATTGAATGTGGAAGATGGTCAAGTAAGATTCCTTATTTTCAAATTAATGTGCAGTGCTTGGACTTCCTTTCAAGAAACTTCTGCCCTACTGAAACTACTTTAGCATCAGTGGTCCAGAATTTCATTACTGGTACGACAGTGAAATGGTCATTATTTGAGCTTGGTGTGGACATTTCTGATCTGATGTATGCTATTGTCAGTACATAACTTACAGGATCCAAAAAGACACAGCTTTTGCTGTCTACAGGCAACTTTTACTGTTGATACCAAACATGATAAATTACACTAGGAAATATTATTTGTGGTTTGGAGGATTTCAATCCTTAACACAATGCCAAATTAATTCAAAGCGAATTTTTTTTCCCCCACACTATAGATCCCCCTATAGACTGTTTCCCAAGCAGCCTAATGCATCGTCAAAAATACCCGGTCCCCTACCTACCTCTCCGGAAACACGACGTATTTTAAGTATTACCTAAAGCTGCAGAATTAGCTTTGATTTCTGGCCATGCCACCATTGCTGTTATGGCAGACACATTTCTGGTTGCAGGGTTTGATTTATTCAGTCCTACAACAATTAAAGATAGTTTAAAAGCCTAGGGAATATACCAGTTCATTGTAGTGGATCATCTGTGAATGAACTAGCATTATTTAAAGACTGACTTATTTTTCTGTGTGCTGGAAAACTGTGATTAAATGTGTGTGTCTAGGGCTTTTTGCCATTCAACTGATCTGTACTGTTACTAACTTCAAGGATTAGAGATTTGCTTAGAGCTACTATGAAGTGGATCTATTATCTGATACTAATAAAAGGCTTACAGGAGATACTACAAAATAATCATAGATTTGATGTTGTGTTTGTTTTCTAATAGAAAGAGAACCTGAAAGGAGCTGGTATCACTGATTTAGAGAGTGGCAAACAATTTCCAGAGACCATTCATAGCATGAATGTGTACCTTGGGTGAGTTATTTCTAACAACTTGGTTTTATTATGGAAAAATGACTTTCATACGTTGACTATGTGAGCTTGTTTTGTTTTGCAAGTAGAACCACCTAGTATGTGAGGTTCACCTTTGTGTTATTAAGGCAACCAGAAAAAAGAAGTTTGTTTGTAACTTGTAAATAAACTTAATTTAGAACCTTGCCAGTTGTGACTCCTTAGCATTACATATTCTGTGAATCCTCTGGTTTTAGTTCAAGCCAAAATAGTTTTAGTTATAACAATTGCAAAAAGCCTTTTTCATATGTGGAATATCCTATTGCTGCATGGAACAGTTGTTTAGGATGTTGGCACTAGAGAAGTTCAACCAAGGAATTAAAGTACTGGGACGCACTCTGAGTGCTGTAGGAGGTTCCATTAGGCTGCACTGAATTTTGTGTCAGGATTTGTACCATTGAAGTTTTGGAAGCTGGCTTTCCAGGATGGATCACTGTTTTGAAAGATCTCCCCTGCTTCCTTTATGATACTGAAGGCCCCCCATAAGTCTCTAAATGTAGGTGTTCTAGCTACGTGTTTGTGAACAGTTGGATTTTCATTGTCACCATCAACTTCCTAAGATGAATATCAGTCAAGTCTCTCAAAGGGGAAGGACTGAGAAATGGGACAATGGTCAGATGTTCCCAAAAGCCAGCATCTTTTCCATTCTGTGATCCTGTTTTTGCTTTTCCATCCTCCATGTCATATATATATCATCCCTCCTGAATTTCTCGTTGGTTTCTAAAGTCTGTGCACTCAGTCTCCCTTCTTTTACATTGATCTTTATGGAAAAACTGCTGTGCCCTCTCTTTTATCATTATGATTGCACTTTCCAAAAATGGATCAATGGCAGATAGCAGGGTATGGCTGTACCTAACAGAGCATGTATTTTTCTCTGTAAAATAAGAACATTTTAGTATATGAGTCTTTTTAATTTAATCTTTAGTGTTTTCTGTTGTTGCTGGATTTTCTGTTTGTTCAACTTTGACTTGCAACATTTGCAAATCATGAGTAACTGTAAATGAAATCTAAGAAATACTGTTTAAGATTTGTAATTGTGAGAAAGTGTTCATTCCAATTCTGGTGATTCATGATTTATTTGTGAATTAAAAAAGCAATGCAAATCAAAGCAGAGAGGACAAAAGCAGGCTAGTATGAGGATGAGGCATTTTAAAAATCCATTACCTCTGTTTCTCGCTTCGTTAACAGATGCTAAAACAGCTGACTCTTGCTCTTGGTTTTCTGATAGAAGCCGTATTTCTTTATGGGTCCCTTAATCTCAGTTGCATTGAAATGTAAAGCTATTGCCAACCTCTTAAATTAGTCATTTCATAAGTTACGTTTTTGTTTGACAGCATCAGCAGTGGAGGCTTATTCATAATGCAAGTGATAAATTTATATATGCCTGTAAAACAAGTCAACATCAGAGTGTATCGGGTGAAATCTGTAAGTTCTGTAGATAGTTCACTTTTAATTCCCTAAATCTGGTGATGTTTACAGTTTGATTCTTGACTCAAGTGTGTAAACTCCATCTAAAAAAAATAAATGCATTGGGATATCAATCCTGACGTGTTTCTTCTGTCCCTCCTGATTTGGGCTTTTAGGAGTTCTGTGGACTGAGTTCACATGCATTTTTAACAATAAGAGCCAAAAAGCTTTATTTACTGCTTTTTTAAAGGTAGTTACACAGTTTTTCAGCCAGCATCCTGTATGTATATGTGCAGAAACCCCATTTGTGCTTTTTACCTGTGACTGTTACTTAACACTATGCCTAGAGGTGTAAATTGTTGCTGTATGCTGTATATTTGCTTGTTGTTCTAGATAGTATCTTTTGGTTCGTGTAGCATTGGGGAAAAAAATACACACTTACATTTTGTTTACATCACTAAGAAAACTCTATCTGTATCTTCTAACTTGCCTCTTGACAAAACAGGGCTAAGTTTATAGGAACTGTAGAAAACCCTTGCTCTTCTTTTTTTTTTTTTTTTTTTCTTCAAGGCTCATGGTTTACAAGGTTTGTGTTTTCAAGCTGTCTGTTTCATGAAGTATAGAAGGATCCAGCAGATAGCACGGGTTTAGAAGGCAGGAGCCGTGCACTCTGGTCAAGGCTTGCTCACTAAAGTCTATAAACTCAAGTGGTTCACCTGGGTGAATACTTTCAAGCCTGACTAACTTTGACTGGACTGACTCTTACCTGACCTGTCTAGTCTTGATGTTTATAGAAACTGTTTCAATTATGTCACTGAGGTACCTGAATTTGATAAGGTGTTCTGATGGTTGCTTTTTAAAATATTCTTCTTGTATATACAAAATGACAAATTGGTTGTTAAAGTTGATTTTATTGATTTCCTGCAGGATTTTTAAGTGATTTTTATCCTCTGTGTGGCAGGGAATTGATTTTATTAAAATGATGCTTTAAGATGTAAAATTAGTTACTGTTGTGTTTTGTCATCTTTAGTGCAAGACCAATAAGCAGGGCTCTTGACCTTGGAGCCGATATTGTTGTGACGGGTAGATGTGTTGACAGTGGGATTGTATTAGGACCACTCATTCATTCTGTAAGTACGAATTAACTCCCGTGTGATAATGAACATATGTGAATGAATATTCAGCAGTCATTTTCAGAAACAATATAGACACTAAGTTAAAAGCAATGAGCACCTTATTTTTTTTTTTCTCCTTACATGCGTGAAAAGTCGCCAGCTTTCACTTCTCCTAAATGTGTAACAGGGATATTTATGAACTTGTGTATCATGAAGCTGGAAAGCATTTTGGTGAAGTTAAGGAAGTCTTACCATGTTTCACCAGTATTTCACTCCTAACCACCCCCCCTTTAAAATTTGGACTGCAAGGTTAAGAAACAAGTATATTTTTCTTTACCACAAGGTGGCAATAGTAGAGTTTACTTTGGTTTGGGGGGGGGGGGCAGGCATGTGAAGTGGTCTAAAACACTGGTCCTTTTCAATGGGTAAGTAGTTTTATTTTTAAGTAGTTGCATTTCAATGCAACATTTCCCAAATTCCTTGAATTTTAACAAATTATACAAGCAGGATCTGTGGTTTTCTGAAGTATTTTGAATAGGTTGTACATTTTTGTGAGTGACCACACACTCTGAAATATGGAAGCTTTCTTTTAGTGCATATTTTAAAAAAAAAAAAATATGAGGGTTTATGTTAGTGTCTAGTTACAAACATCCTTTCTAAAACTTCATACTGTTCTGTCTTCGTGCATGTCAAACATTGCTTAATTGATGACACCGAGCTGAGTGGTGCAGTTGACACACATGAGGGATGGGATGCCATCCAGAGGGACCTCATGAGATTCAACAAGGCCAAATGCAGGGTCTTGCACATGGGTAGTCACAACCCCCAGTATCAATACAGGCTGGGGGATGAAGGGATTAAGAGCAGCCGTGTTGAGAAGGACTTGAGGGTACTGGTGGATGAAAAGCTGGACATGAGTTGACAATGTGCGTACACAGCCCAGAAAGCCAACCACATCCTGGACTGCATCAAAAGAAGTGTGGCCAGTAGGTCGAGGGAGGTGGTTCTGCTCCTCTACCCTGCTCTGGTGAGACCCCAGCTGGAGTATTGCATCCAGCTTTGGAGCCCCCAACATAATAAGGACATTGACCTGTTGGAGTGGGTCCAGAGGAGAGCCACAAAAATGATCAAGAGGGCTGGAGCACCTCTCCTGTGAGAACAGGCTGAGAGAGTTGGGGTTGTTAGCCTGGAGACGAGAAGGCTCCAGGGAGACCTTGTTGCAGCCTTTCAGTACTTAAACAGGGATTATAAGAAAGATGGTCTTTAAACTAAAAGAGGGAAGATTTAGACTAGATATAAGGAATATTTTTTTTTTTTTACAGTGAGGGTGGTGAAACACTGTACAACAGGTTGCCCAAAGAGGAGGTAGATACCCCATCCCTGGAAACCTTCTAGGTCAGGTTCAAGGGGGCTCTGAGCAACCTGATGTAGTTGAAGGGGAGGTTAGACTAGATGACCTTCAAAGGTCCCTTCCAACCCGAACTGTTCTTATTCTAAGCTAGAATTAAACTTTCCCATTTGTAATTGACTTTGATTCATTAGTTTATTCCTAGCTGTTTACATTCTCAAAATAGCTGTGTCTACTGTCTACAGAATAACTGTATCTACTCCAGAGAAGCCTTATCTAATTTATTGAAAGATTTTAGGGAGATCTCTGCCAAGTTCTAAATAAGATACAATGAATATATTGCTTGCACTGTGTTGAACTTGGGAAAAATAATATCAGTTAAACAGAAAACATACTTTTGGTTAAGGATGACTTGTAATATTCCAGGAACTGATAATTTTCAAAAGTTGAAAAAACATAGTGGTTTGTTTACATGACATAAAATAGGTGCTAGACTTCTAAACCTCTGGGTTATGCAAATTTTGAATAATATGAATATTACACTTTTTTTTAAGAGGGTATGACTGAGAATTTGTATTTGTTTGGGTGTATTAATAAGAGGAAAACTGAAATACCTCAGAGCTCTTTTACAAATTAACTGTATAGCAACTCAAATCCGCGTACAGCACCTACCTGTTATTTAGATTTCTCTAGTGAAGTAAAAATATATCCAATGCATTGTTACTCAAAGCAGTGAACCTAATATGTGCAGTTTTCTGTACTGAATGCAACTTTCACATATGTAACATGTTTGTATTTTTCTTCTAGTTTGGCTGGAATAGGGATGAATTTGACTTGCTAGCTGCGGGAAGGTAAATGATATAAGAAGAAATGGGTAAATTTATATTTCATATCATAATGTCAGGATAACTTTTTAAGTGCTTTGTGATTTTGCATATTATTATTGAGTTCATTTATTTGAATGTTTTTGTCAGGTTTGGGGTTCTTTTTTAAGGCTCATTTAATAGTCTAGTTTGGAATTGAATTTATACAAACTTCATTCTGTAACCATCTTGAAATAACAAAACGAGGAAAGGGGTGAAGGATTTTATTTAACAGCTTAACTTTCTCTTCCTGTCCATTTTGTCTCAAGAGATGAAATCTTACAGCCCAGTGATTCCCAGCTTTTTCTGTTTGGCCATCACTGTTGATAGTTGAGATGGTAGCAGGTCTTACCCTAAAAATGCACAGAAGGAGATTCAGTCAGAGGTCGGCATCCTTGCATGGTTTTGCAGCAGCTCAGTGTCAGTACTGCTGTTTGCAAACCCTAGTTGTAAGTCCTAAGGTTAGGAATCCGATGCAGAAAGTGTAGGGTAAAATTCTGTCACCTAATTTAACGTTCTGCATCGTCTGACTGCATTGAAAAAACGAGTGACTACGTAGGTAACCTGAGTACACCTAGCAGTACTATGCTTGGACCTCCCATTGCTTGAGAATAAATGTGGAAAGAAACTTTGGATCCCTTGAATTGCGGATGATGGAGACAAAGACTTTTCCCCGTAATTCTATTGATTGTTTCTGGACTATTACAAGCAAAGATTTGAAAATTGTAACACATTCTGTCTTCACATTGGAAGTGAGATACTGTATATCTTGATTTAAAAACAGGCTTTGCATATTTAGTTAAGGTGTAGACTGCTAAGATACTGAATTTAGATCAAGACTTCTTGAAATGACCAATGAAACTTGGGTTTTGGTGTCAAATAATCTTCTAGGTGTTCTTTTTTTCAGGAAATTAATTTGATTCTTCATGTAAAAGTTAATCCTTTAAACTTTTTATATATTCATCTTTCAGAATCTCTATGTTTAATGTGTAGTTTATAAATGTATTAGATGCCCGTGGAGGAAAAATAGCGTGTTCTGTTATTTAGGTTTATTTCCTTTGTACTATTATATTTTAAAGCTGGATTTGTGAAACCTGATTTTACAGGATATTTAGTTATTTGAATGCCATTTTCCCAGCCTTGCAGGTCATCTCATTGAATGTGGTGCTCAATGTACAGGTGGAATATTCACTGATTGGCATGCAGTACCAGACTGGTAGGTAACCATGACATCAGCATGTATGTTCGTAGTGGACCAAAGATGAAGTTTCCTACTATGTCTGTGTTGTGAAAAATGCTTCTACTTTATTCTTCTAGGGGAGGCAATATGGACCTCTTGATATTTTTCTGACTTAATGTTACTCTTCTACAAGGTCTATTCTCCATATTGCAGTTTTCCTTTCTGGTCAACTGGGGCCTTTCTTTGTTAACTTTAGAAGTAGATGATTTGAAAAAATTTCTAGCCCTTTGATTATTTTTTTTTTAGATTATTTTTACTTTTTCCTTTTTTTATCATCTGCTTTTCGGAAAGATTTGTTACTGGCTTGCATGTATGATTGTAGTTGATAAGACAATATGCATATTTTTAGATGCTGTTTAATCAGTCTTCAGTTAGATCAGTTACCTACTGTTCAGTCACAAATTTTACGTAATTTGTTTTCGTAGGAATGAATGTATGCCGCAGTCCTCTCCTGCTGTATGACCTGATGTCCACAGATGTGTTGAGCTGTCAGTCCTTTCAAAAAGTTATGCGTGTATCTTGTTTTCAGACCTACTGAATTAGACTTTCATGTAGATAGGTCTTTCTGCCTGCTGAGGAAGGACTAATGTAGCTTGCTTTCGACCAGCTTGTTTTATTTAAAAGTAGTCAGGGAATGTGTTGCATAGGATGAGCAATTCTGGCTGCAGTTTATGCCTGTTTTCCTTAGGATGAGAGAGCGGAATCTTGTGTCGTGAGAAAGGCAGTGCTTCCTTTACATGATGGAGGAAGGAGCTGAAGAGCAGTGGCAGAGATGCAGGAGAGAAGGACGGCTTTCATCACCGGTGTTCCTGCTCCCAAATTGACCCTGGGAAGGAGGCCACTGGGGGCAGCCTGTAGTCAAGGTGGATCAACCAGCAGGATGCCCTGCAATCTGAGAGCTGCTCTCCTGAGTTAGTTCCCTAGGGCTGCCAAGCTTTTTTCACCTCCTTGTAGTGACCGTTTCTGATTCAGAGCGTGATCCTGAAAGATGTATTCTGCTTTTCAGAGTTCCTGAACACTGCTGATTTACAGGTGAAGGCACATACGGCATTGAAAGAAACAGGGTCAGGTGTTTCTTTTCACCTATTAGAAGGGTAGTAGCTCCAAACAAACCGCACTCACTCTTCACATTGCGTTCAGTGGGAAATCAAATGAGAGGGTTTACAGTAATGAGGCACTCTGTTCGATTTGGAAATTTGTAACTGCTAATCTTATTCCTATTCTGGTCTATCTCCTGATTATTTTATTATGCTCTGTCATGAAACTTCTTAAAATCCCTTGTAACTGTGACTCCAAAGGACCTCACTTTATAAAAAGAATGAAAGAAAAAACAGAATACTACTTTTTTTTAATTAAAATGCTTGGTAGTTTTTTATTTTTAAGGATTTTTCTGTTAGAAATGGCAGTCTGGTTTACAAAAAAAAAAGAAGGGAAGTTTGAGTGTATTAAGCTATGAGCCACTGGAGTGGGAGTAGCTAATTTTACAGACAAGTATATGTACATTGGATATGCATAGCTAATACTCGTGTATGTGTATATGTGAAAATCCTAACTGTGTCTAAAATCGTAGTAGTCTTTTGGCTTATAGCTAACTGGTGCTGACTTGAGTTGCTAATAAAGAAAATAGAAGCTTAGCACCCGATACTGCTCTGTTACCTTGTGCCAATCAATCTGCATGCATACTTCTAAACCATGCATGATTGTATTTGTGCTAATATAACAGTAATTTATTTACCTTCAGTTTAAGTCTACTGAAGAATTAATCATGCCTTAAAACTAGTGGTTTTGTTTGCAAATTCAAAAAGTCTTAGGGATTTAATTGATTAAATTCTTGAAACAAAAGCATGTTACACATCAGCCTATATGATAAACTCCTAAAACTAGTAAAAAACAAAATAACCTGTGACCTTTAATTTTACATTTGAAGAGGCAGAGTAGAAGACTGACTAAAGCGGACTTGTGGTCCGGCACATCCGTTTAGGAAACGGGAGGAAGGAAGGAGAGATCTGCTGGAGAGCTGCGCTGCCTTCCCCTCCACCCTGATAAATAGTTGTTTACTATAGTTAGGCCCAAATGCATGAAGAGGAAATATTACGGGAGCTTTTGGGCTGCAGACAAATGCATTTTCCATTTGATAGCTTAGTAGTAACTTCTTGACTCCCGAAGTTAAAGTAATTTGATGGTGTAGGGTTTTTTTCATTTAGACAGTCTGAATCAGTTTTCAATACATGCAGATAATGCATTGAATAATAATGCTTCATAATAATATGATAACTCATAGTCTCAGTAATGACCAAAACATGCAATACCTGCTGCCACCAACGTTACTTATATTGCCAATAGGTCAACAGAGCTCTGACGGAGTTTGCAGAAGTTACTTGACTGTAGTCTAGGAATGATTTCTCCCTGATTTAGGAAAAGCTGTGTGTTTAGCAGTCTCCTGAAAGTAAGTCTGTGTAATTTAGATCTCAATAAATCATAGTGTCTGTGATGCATAATGTTAAATCCAAACCCAACAAAGTCAGTAAATGTGGGGGGAAGAAGCCAAGTGAAATCTCTGTGTTTGTCGTTAAAGTGCCTTTCACATATGAATTTCTCACTGCCATGAGCATGTTCATGCAGCCAAGACCACTTACCATTCAGGTCTGCAAACATTTACTGGACCTTTCTGCTAGAGGTTAAGAAAACCTTTCACAGCATTTATGCTGTTCTCTGGTGACTGAACGCTAGAGGGCGATCTTTTTTTCTCACGTCTTACTGCAGAGGATTGGTTTGGTTGTGATTAGACTCAGGTCCTTTTTTTTACTGTCTTTGGGGTTTTCTTTTTCCTCCCCGAGAACAGTAGTCTGCGTTGCTCTTCTGTATTTTGCTGCCAAAAAAGGTGTAAATATTTCTAAGAAAGAGTTTTTCTAACTTGTAAACAAAAAAAGGAAAAATTTCTCAAATTTTAGGCATATAAACCTTACCTGTGGATTGTTTACGCAGAAGCAAAAACAATTAACTGTGTAAGCAAGAGCACTTTAAACTAAGTAAAGCTAGGCAAGTCAGAGTCAGAGCTTGCATTCCATGTGTTTATTATCATGTCTCTTGAGTATTCAGGCATTGGATTGGACCTACTTCATTCATCCAATGTATTTTTTTAAGGTTTCTTTTATTATTTTATTGAAATGCTTGATGCAGACCAGTTCTGCGAACTCAGTTCCACTACAAAGGAGTGCTTTAAGTCTCAGGAATGTTCACGTAGGTATTTTGTGGTCACTGAATGGTTACCTACTAAAACCTACACTATTCTTTCTTTTTCATTGTTGTCTTGGTGAAGTGAGTTTTGAATGTAAAACAAGTAAAGTGCATGTTTCAACTCATGACTCTCAAGGTTACTTTAGTTGACAGAAGCCAGACTTAGCTGATTTCTGTCTGCTGACTTAAGGCACTGGGATTTCTTTAGTTGTGCTGGGTGTATCTCCTTAATGTATTTGACTTAAAGGCAGGAATCTTGAAGCTGTGAATTTTCATTCAGTTTTCATGAAAATGGGCAGACAGGTAGAGGAGATAGATGCCATGTACTTTTCCAGTGAGGGGAAGGCTGCTTGACTCACTGCTTGTGTGGATTCTCTGATGTTTGGCAGAGAAAATGCAAAAAACCATTGGTTCACAGTTTACAGAAGACTAATGTGCATTCTTAAATGATTTTTAAGTAAATATTATCAAAAAGGCACTTATTCCTTTTCTGTTATTTGTGTAGTAATATATGTCAGCGGATGATCAGAAGAAGTGATAATACATCACTGCTTCCTATTTAATGTCTAGTGCACAGCACTCGATAGGGAATTCACGCAATGTGTCAAAATGAACCATGATGCCAGAAATATATTGGTAATCCACAGCTCTGTATTTAATTTCATTTAACCCCAGACATTGCTGTCTTTTACTATTATTTAGTGCCAGTGGGTGATTAGTACGTTGTTTTGTTTTGTTTTGAAATGCAGGAGAGAATAAACTAATGCTGATCAGTAGAGTAATCATTTTGAGGAGATGATAAACACTGACATTTTGCCCTCAGCCAAGAGTGTACAATAGTTGAGACTGCATAATCCTCTGGCCTGGGATGACCAAAAGGGTAAGTCAATAGTTGTAGCCTCTTAAGGGCTGGATCCAGATTGCTTAATTTGGGACTTGAACAGAATCCAGCATGTGAGTCCCAGTCAGCAATGTGGAATGCCTTTTTCTCTGTAGCACCGTCTATTCCAGGCAGCTGAAAACACCAGGCAGCCTGATTGGCCTGAAATTGTCTAGTCATTAAGAGTTTACACACAATGCATACTCTGAAATGCCGTAGTCAAAAGAGATGAGTGATGCAATCAATAAATTTTGCCTAAATTGGAATTGCAGCAGAAGTTAGGAAACATATTGGTAACTACATGTAAAGAGATGCATATACCTTACCCATAAGTCTGTGCTGATCTTGTGTGACACGTTAGCAGTTTTGAATTGGTTGTAAAAACACTGCTAGAAATAGTAGCAGTTTTTGCTTTTTGCCTGAGAGCATTGCGATTAAAATACATGCCCAGGGAGTTGAGGAGCCTGGCTTAGAGCTGGCATCAGTGTGACATCGAGTCACATCCCAGGAAACTGCGTTAGATGTAAAGCTAAAAGTTCATAGCACAGCCTACTTGGACCCTGGTTCGCTTCCATGTCACGGGCATTGCTGTGGCGTTTTTGTTTTCTTTCTTGCAGCATCTTCCCCTGCAAGTAAATGTACTACGCTAACTGTCCCATCTTTGCCGCCAGTAATCTCTTCATTCTACCAGTAGTGGCAAGAATGGGATACTTAAGAGGTTTGGCACCTTATGAGGGAAGGAATACCCATTTTATGTCAGACAGTCTTTCTCCCTGAGCCAAACAAAAGCCCAGTACTGATCATGGATTTTACTGTGTGGGGGTTTTTTGTTGTAATAGAAATGGTGTAAGATATGTGGCAAAACAAGAAGGAAGGCTACCTTCATAGCTACATAGACGTTGAAAAGTGCATTGTCTTAGAGTAGACAGAGGGGAAATCTCTGCTTAGACAGTTCATATTATCAGCTGTGACATGCCTGTTAACTTAACATTTCTGAGAGCCGAAACTGAAGAAAAGCCAGCATTTTACATAGGAAAAAAAAAAATAATCCAAGAGTAAGTCGTTGGCAGGCAGAGAACTGACAGGAGACCCAATTTCAGAGTCCTAATTCCTGTTAAAGTAGGGAGCAGCTGTAGGTTGTTGATGAGAAGGACACTTCAGCAGCAAAATCGGTTTGGGAACTTTATTACCCCTGTGCTGTAGTCAGTGAGGACCTGCTTTAACTGTTAACTCCTTGCCTAGCCCCAACCTGGAGGGGTTTTCCGAGGTTTATTCTTAAGTTGGATTTATTCAGTACTTGTGTTTCCTAATACTTATAATTTAATTGTTAAATACCAAACACATGACCTGAAACAGGCATTTTGCATAAAAGAATGGTAGTTGTCATCTACTTTCACAAACTGATGTATATTACTTCTGTATTTTAACTCTGTTAAAAGAACTGCTCAAAATGTTTTAACAGTAGGACTTTCATATTTCTCTCTAGTATTGTATTTTATTAATTACACAATCATATAACTTAATTAAAATTAATTTTAGTAGTTTCCTTTCAGAATTGTTTACATTGGTTGATACTGCCCTGTCCTAACAAGGGTCACTAAATTGATGCAATTCTTTTAATATTGAAGGGTGCCACTTGCCCACCATGCCACTTTGGATGCCATGACTGTAGTTGCTGCCAAAGTTCAAGTTCGTGTTATAACTGTGTTATAACTCCCCGCTACACTGTTCAGAATTACAGCTAGGCTATGGGTTACGGTCAGCATAAAGCTGGTGTGTTACAGAGTGAGTGTCGTATGGTGTGTAGTCGTTCAGCAAACCCTACTAGTGAATCAGGCAAAGAGTTACTTCTTTCAATGGAAGTGCTGATGATGGTGTGATCATAGTACTTGTGGTATGTGCTAGAATACCCCGTCCAGGTAGCTATTGCTCCTAGTAGGCTCTTTTAAGTACCTGTCACTTGACTGAATCATGCTGTAGGGGTGACTTAGCCCAATTTGTTTCCAAGCTGAAAATTAATTTTAAGTAATGTCTTTTAGCTGTATACAAAATACATTTTTCTCATAAGTGTGCATGTATTAATGTAGGTTATTATTGGCATCTGCTATGAGGTAGTACAGGATGTATGTATTTTCCCAGCTATCCAGTTACAATACAGATGGAATCCAGGGGCTTCTTGCTCAACTCACTGCATCTCTGTTTTGAATTGTTAAAAAGCGAGGGAAGCTTTCAGAGCTGATGTGACCTGGGAGAACATAGAACTTCTGCAACGAAATGAGCGTTCAGGAAGGTTCATTGAGTCGTGTTGGACCTTGAAGAGGTGACATCCCTCACGCTCATCTCAGATGAAGGCAAAAAGTCTTTCTCGATACCTTTACTAACTGTTGAAACAGTGTAATAACGAAAGAGATGACCAAAGAGTAAGTCACTGGTTGTAGTTCGTGTCTTTTCATTGACCTTCAGGGTTGTGGATTTCAGAACCGTTTAAATATAGCTAAAAGTTCTTGTCATGTAGGACATGCTAGTGTTCTGTGTCAGCATGCCTCTCCTAGGAAGGCTTTTGTTTTTCCCTTTTGTTGTAGTGTGTGTTTGGCTTTTTTTTTTTTTTTCAGGGGGAATGGACGGGATGGGGCGTGTGTGTGTTAGGTTTTGGTTTTTGTTTTGTTTTTTTTTGTGTGTGTTAGTGTCTTCTCTCCTTCATACAATTTTCTTACAAACTTTAGGTCAACACTTTGCAAGTGCTAAGAGCTGAGTGGGTTTTTTTTTATACAGCAAATATGTCTCAACTTTAGAGGCTATTTAGAAGCTGTTTCAGAAAGTACATTTGTACCTATACGGTCTCTTTCCAGCTAATCTGGCACGTTAAAAAATTCCATCATAAAGATCTTCTGACTTTGGCCCGAAGATAACAAGAAAATCAGAGTCTGTCCTTCCTTTTGCATACTGAGGGACATGAATAATAGTGCTGTTTATATTGATACTGTTTATCTGCTGTCTTCCATGATTGGTCTGTTTTTAATAACTTAAGTATTTGCCAGTTTTAGAGGGTGAAATTTCTCTCTTTGTCTCACTATATTGCTAGGTTTTGTTACTTAATGGTTCAGGTGTTCTGAGAGTGGAGCTTGGGCAAACTGAAGTTTAATCGATATTAGTAGACTCAGTGGTTCAGAGTAGAAAGTTGAGTGTCTACAGTTTACCCCTTCTTCCTTCAAAACAAAGATCAGTGGGGAGTAGGTGCAGGAATGTGTTGTAAGAGTTGCGTGTGCAGATGACTTGGATCAAGGTGGGCTGCAGCAAGGGCACCGGTTGTCATTGCAGTGCAATAGACTGCACTGGGTAATCTGTCTTGCTGGATTGGCTCACTTTTTGGGTAAGGGATTCAAATAAGCTGTGTTGAGCCTACTAGCAAGGTACCTGGTGCTGTTGCCTTTAGATAAGACAAATAGATGGTAGGGTCAAAGCACAGAAGCGTATCACCAAGAGGGTAAAAGATCCTTAATTCTAGCCTTGTTCAGTCACTGATACTGCTGTGTAACAGTGGGCAAATCATGATGCTTCCTGTATCTGTCTCCTTACATGTAAAATTGGGATGACTACATATGTTAGTCTGTTACCCTACAATAATGTTCAAGACCAAGACTTGAGCAGTTTTTTGAGTGTTTAGGGTTTTCTTTCCTGTGTTGTACTTTAAAATGTTGAATGTTACATACTTCTTGCCACCATCTTTTCTTCCTCCTCTTCCCCTCCAAAAAAAAAAAAGGATAACTTGTATAAAAAAATTGTTGATTCCATTCAATTCTCTGTATTCACCAGGGTGGGGTTTTTTTTGTTTCCCTTTATCTGTTTAGTGGTTTAAATAGTTTCAAACACCAGTCTAATGAAGTATAATCTTTACTGATTGTTCATGGGCTTTTCTAGGTGTCCTCCAGCTACCATACTTCCAAAGTTTTGTACACTATCAGTATTAAAGTTGCTGATCTCTGGTTACAGAGCTTGTCTCTTAATCCTTTTTTTAAATAACGGGGTTATGTTTGAAGCTTCCCAATGATAAGGAATCTGTTCAAACTCCCATGAACTTTTACAAATGTCACTAAAGAGTTCACTGGTTTCTTTGCTTACTTCCTTCAAAACTTTGTGGATTTATGTTATACAAACTATGTTCATCTAACCTTTGCTGATAACCAATTTGGTTGTATGTTCAGCACATTGTTCCCACCAGCACCCAAAAATAATTAATTTCAGGGATGGACTTGATTTTAAGTATGTATGAAGGACCTGGAGGTCACTGACTTTAATGAGAGTAGTTATGTTCACCACCTTTCATTATTAGGACCTTTTTAGAACAGTTTTGCTTTTGAAAGGGGCTGTATCTCCCTAAATTTTTGTGTGTGTTTGCGTTCTTTTGTGTCTCTGGGACACTTGTACAAATTTTCAGCTTCTTCTGAGACAGAAGTGAGTCAGGTAGCCTTTTTAGAGGAATATTAAGTCTGTTTTCATTTTCAGGTACTTTTAAATTTTTTTTTTAACTTTTAAAATTCATTACTTTTGCTCATTCTCTAAATAAAATAAAAGACTTTTAGCTGGGAATGCAGATATCTAGATCTTGTCCACATAACCCTGAAAATTCTGCCCTGCTACTGTAATGACCAGCATGTGCCTCTTGCTATGAGTTGTTACATCACTTGCTGTATATTACTCTTGTAAGAATGTGAGGAGGAAGAATATTTTCATTTAGCAACATGTCTATAATTTGCTGTTTTACTGCTTTTCTTTTTGCTATGCCTCATAACTCTTTGTTCATTCTGTCTTTTATTGTTTTGGCCTGAAGATCTTAGTTTTCATCTATCTTTCTGTTTTCTCATTATAACTTTTCTGTGTATAATTTATTATTAACATGTAAAATTGTCTTTAACAGATGTGGTTATTCCTGTTCCCTACTTCCCTTACTCTCTGAGGCTTCCAGGACAATGTTCTTCCAGCTTTGACTGCCTTTTTACAAATCCGGAGTGCAGGATGCATCTACATGTCTTCACCTTCATGCTGTGTGTGCTGCTGTAGCCAAACAAGGCTAGAATTACCAGTCGTGGGTTTTCGTCTGAGTTTACCTCTTTAATCATAGTCCTCTAATTCTTTCAGCTTCTTTTTACTTTAACCATTTCTGTTAATGTCCTTCTCCATTCCCTTTCCCACTTCTGTCTGTTTAATGTTGGTATCTGTTGTTGTATCTGTACTCCTTTGCCAGGCAATAAAATGCATCCTCTTATTGTTTTGGTTAAGCAGTTTGTTCATTGCTTTTTCTTGTGTATGTTTCTGCAGAAACAACCAGATATGTTATAACTCTTGATCAGTTTTATTCCATTAGTTGTTACCATAAAATTCTGGTATGTTGTTACTCATTTTTCTTTTCACTTTCCCTTTGTATTTATAGGGTTTTTTCAATGTTTTTCATGTTCTAGGCACAACATAGGCTTTCCCATTGTAGAGTGTTCCTCTGAAGGAGAATTTATTCTTTCCAAACCACCAGACACAGGGGGCCTAATCTCTTTTGGCACTGTAGCTGAACAGTTGGTGTATGAATTGGGCAATCCTCAGCGCTATCTTTTACCAGACGTCACGTGTGACTTTTCCGAAGTTTCCATCACTGAAATTCCAGGTTAGTCCTCTTACATGTTAAGAGATCTGTGTCAATGAACTGGGTGTTCTAACTAAAGCAGTTACTTTAATTTCCATGTTTTCTCTGCATGTTTCTTGTGAAATGAGTTCCTTAGAGTGTGCTACTGTATTAAACTGTTTGGGTTTTTTTCAAGGATTTTTGCTAGGATTTCCTTTAGAAATTTTAACCATAGTCTTAGCTGGCTGACTAATTTAAATCATTGATCCACCACTCCTTTTGGTTTACTTTTTAATGCATGCCTTGCACCTACCAAGTCTTTAAACTATGTATTCTGTGTGAGCAACGTTGAGACAGCTCCACTGTGATTTTAGTGTTGGGGTTTTTTTTAAACTGCAGCTCAGTTTCTTTGCTCAAAAAAAGGTATGTTTTGTATGTGCTTTCTCATATGGCATTTGACACACGCTTACTTGAAACAAGTAACAATGGAAAGCTGTGTCTTTCAAAGCACTACTTGGTAATGGTGTCTTTCTTAGACATTTAGGTGGCACATCTTAAGTGGTAGAAACATGCTTAGGTACAGGATTTTTACCAGAGAATCTCTGTTTGAAAAAGTCCATTTGCTGTCCTCAAAACTCTTGACAGCTAGTAGACTAGACATGGATATAATGTGTGTTTTGGATTTAGCTTTAAAAACGAAACAAACAAAATCCCCCAGGTTTAACAGATTTGAAGATCTGTAGATTGGATAAGACAGCTTGAAAAAAAAATGTTCAGCTACAGTCACTTGAAGTTTCTTTTTTACTGCATCTGTATTCTATATCCTTTTTGATTCTAATGGAACTTATCTTTGACAGTATGCTGAGTGTCTTTATAGAACTTAGAACAATTGAAATCTCAAATTAAAAACTGACTGTGATAAAACTTAAAACCCTATAGCATCAAAAATATTTTGCTTCAATAATAAAAGTACCATAAAACTGTACAGTGAACATTGTGCTCGTGCAACATAACCAAATGGCGATAAGGCCAGCTTGCTGCTTTTAGTCACTAGTCATCTTTTTTAAAAAAAAAACAAAAACACAACACCCTAACCTTCAGATGAACTTTTAGCTCGCAAATGACCCGATATGACATGTTTGAACTTAAAATGAACTTTCACATGAACTTTCAGTTAGCCCTCTTAGAAATGTAACAGATGGAAAATGGGCAGATTTCTTAAATATTTTTAGTTTGAAGTGCTTTGACACGTACACTAGTAAAAACAGGCAAGCTATCTATTTTTGTTGTTTACATTGCTGATTTTATTGTCCTGCTGGATTACTTGCAGTGTTCAAACTGAGAGGTGCTTCTGTTTTCTTTTTGTCAATGGATGCTTTGCGTTTTGTTTTGTGGGGTTTTTTCTTCACATTACTCTTTCACCTGGAACATAACTCTTCCAGATCTTCTGTATTGCGAGAGTTAAATTAACCTTATGTCAATCTTGCAGAGCGAATGATGGTGATATTTCAGTGACATGTAAAACTTCGGCTAGTCCCATTCACTTTTTCGTATATGTTCTGATTTGATCTCTCCAGAGTGTTTGTGTAAAGCTTTGAACTGCTTCCTAAATATTTGCAAGCAGAGGTTAGGTACGGGAGCTACAGACTGTGTCTGTCTGACGTGGGGTGCTGGTCCTGCACTGCTAATTTTCAAGGAGTTGCACCTATTGATTTTTCTGCAGTTCAAGCTTGAACCTGATGCCATGGAAGCAATTTTCTTCGGGTTCTTTTTGTCATTAATATTTCTAATACGGAGCATGGTAGTTGCCCTGGAACATACATTCAGACTGTTCTGTTTCTGTTATTGACAAGAAGGCTAAAGTTAAGTTATTCCTTCTCTTACTCAGCTATCAGCAAATAAGCTCTCACTGGTTTCTCATCGTTTGGTTTCTTTACCAAGTGGGGGACTGCAGTCCATTCCAGCCAGCGACAGTAAATTGTATGTGTGTGTTCAGTATGTGTGTGTTCAGTAACTGGCTGCTAAGTGGAAAATAACTATTGGGTCTGAAGTCCTAAGGCTGCTTTCTGTGTTAAGTATTTTTTAAGTACATGAATAAACATTTCAAGCATTCTATTAAAAGGCTCGTTGAAGTCATAAATTTAGTCACCAATTTGCTGTTTGTGTTTCGGAGGCAGGGAGGACTGTTACATAAAAGGTTCTCTCTTCTGTGGCATTACGGCTATCAATGATTTTCTTTTTAATTAAGTGCATTTGATTAATATGTATCACAAAAGAATGTCTTTGAAGTTACATTGAAGAAGCTTAAATACTGATTTTTAACTGCTGTAGGTTTTGACGGTGGGGCAGTGAAAGTTCATGGAGCAAAAGGATCTCCTCCTTCAACGTTTTATAAGGTATTGTCTCTTTCTGTGGCGTGTAAGGTATTTTTGATTTACAAAATCCTGTATTTTGGAGAAAATAGTAAATACTTTCTGCCAAAACCTGTTACCACTTTAAAATCCTCATCTTCCCTGACCCGAGAGTAAAAGAAAGGGGAAAAAGAAAAAAAGACAAGTTAGTAAAACAAGGATAATAAAAAGTGAGATATAATGTAAATTTCAGGGAAAATAACAAAAATACGTTACCTGTGAAATAGCTTCTCAAAATATATAGCTGAAACACTGCTTTTTTGAGACATTTAAAAGTAGACTGGGTAAAGTGTTTGAAAATTTGCTGTAGGAAAAATATTTCTGGTTGTAGAGTTATGCTGAATGTCCTACCAGGCTCTTCAATTTCTGTTTTTGTTAGGTAACAAATGTTGAAAATGCTCATCGCCCTTAGTTTAGATATACCTGTTAGAGCTTTTCTATCATTTGTGGCCATGTGTTATTACTTTCACTCTATTGGAGCTCTGTTAAGCAGCTGTAGCACTGGAAGAATAGTGAAGTGCTTATTAGCTTGGGGTTTGCCATGTACAGCATGTTCTTTTGTGCACTTGCATGTGTATGTGATATTTTTCCACACTTACTGTAATGCTTCAAGGAAACTTACGTCTGATCTATTTGACTGGGATAGATTATTCAGCTTTTCAATGTCAGTATGTGTCCGATGTACCAAAATAGATTACCAAAATAGATAAGTACAGGAGAATTTAAGGATGACAGTGAGAAGTGATTCAGAGTTTGTTTTGCAGATTTGAATCTTCCTCCAATAGAATTCTGAATTTTAAATAATGGAATAAATTTTTGTGGTCATGATGATGGTTTCTTGCTATTCTGCTTCTGCTTAATGTATGAATAATGATTGTCAGAGAGCATTTATAGTAATACCAGTACTGAATCCCATGTAATTTCGTAATCCCATTGTCATTAGGTAAATGCCACTTACCTTGATGGCTTCAGAGCTACTGCTGTCTGTCCAGTGGGAGGTCCAAAGGCAGTACAAAAAGGAAAACGCACTGCGGAAAGTATTCTGCAAAGGTTAGTATTTGAGTCTTGGAAGCGGGTTTGGCTTTTTTTCAGAGGTGATGAAAATAGAACTATGACATACGATGACAACCATATTAATTTTACAGGAATGCTAGAGGATTATAATCTTCCAATTGGGACGACATTTCAAGACTTAAGTAGCCTGATTAGGAAATCTGTTTTCAACATCTAACTACACTTCAGCTACATTTGACAGAGTGAGAAAGGTCTCAAGTATTGTTGAAAATAGGTGGCTGGATAGCAGAGAGAAACCCAAATTAATGAGGGAAAAGTTGTGATTCACATTAAATTTTATTAGGTGCCAGAGAGAGACCCATGTGAAACTAGTTTTCACTGATTTTCACAAACTTCTTTTTATCAAAAATCTTAGTGGTATGAAGTGTAGGCAGTTTACCAAATTTGTGTTTAAAACAAGGTTATCTTAGTGCCTCGTAAAAATGTGACTAATGATGTTTGCTATAACAATTTTACAATTTTAAGACAGCCTGATAAGCCTTTTGTCATATTGTCATGCCACTATATTTGGGTGAGGAGGGATTCCTCCTAAATAGAATTCCGTGTGCTCATGGAAGTTTCTGAGCATTTATTTCAATAGTCCCAGTATTTCTAGTTATGAGATCTATCTCTTTGTGCCTTGTTTTGTATATAACTCAATAGACCTGTGCAACAGGTACACAGAGACATAGCAGATGAGAGTGGGCTGATAGGGGATGTGTAATTAAGCTATGGAATTCCTTTCTTCAGAGCGATGTGAATTGTAAATCATATGTGTTCAAGAGCTACTGAGAAAATCAATGAAGAAAAAAAAAACCTTCAAGAGCTGTTAAATACAAAGACTGAGGGACTCAAGGTCTCTGAAAAGCAGTCTTTTTGGAAGCTAGTTTCATTATTTTGGAAATAGAATGGTATATTTTTCCCTTCCACATTTGCTCTTGAACATTATTTCAGACTGGACTGCATGAATCTTTTGTCTGATTAAAACAGCTTGTGGTGCTGCTATCTCTGACCACTAGAAAATAAATTCAGCCTGCCTACTATGCCATCCTGAGTAATCCTGAGAAGAGAGGGGTTATGGGAGATAGCCAAAGGCTGGTTAACTGGCTTGATAAGTGACCTCTAGCCCATGAGGCATGCCTGGTGCAGCCATGGCTTGTTCTGTGCATAAAAAAAATATCACAATGTACAGTATTGCCCATCAATATAATCTCCATCTCAAACACAGTCTTAAACAGCTTAAAGTGCGGAATCATTTATTCAGTATGTTTGAAAGATTTGTGTATGTCAACCCAGATATAGAGAAAGAGTTAAGCTCTTCCAATCACTGTCCGAGAATGCTCTACCAGCAACTACAGCTCTTTAGGTAGCTCTGACTTCATTCCTTTCACCAGTTCCTGTTGCGAGAGAATGTCATAAGAACATGATCTTACAGTTAGCCACCTTCCAGTCTGTTCTAAATTAAATTCTGCCCAGTAGACTAATGGCAACAAGTACAGAATAAGGTGCACAAATTTAAGGTGTTTCAGTTTTACAGGTCAAAATAGTTGGCAGCCTAAGATATTAAACAGCTTTGGCAGCTTGTAATATGACTTCTTTCAGTTCTTTCTTGCATGCTTCTCCTGTATTTATTTATTCATTTTTGAAAGCAGGAGCGATTTGGCAGTACGTGTGTGAAGAAGTTTCTTCAGAGTAGTCTTTGGTGTCCTTTTATTTTTGATGGTTTTCTTGTTGTGTTACCAAGACACATAAAAGGGCTAAAAATTACCCACAGAATGTATTTGGAACTCTAGTATCTCTAACTGGAATGTTTGTAGATAAATAAAATAATTTATTACAGACATATCTGCAAGCTTAGGTACCTTAAATCAAGTATGTGTCTTTCTGTGGTCATCAAAATAGAGATGGCCTCATTTGTGGTACGTGGACCACGTTCATCTCTTTACAACAATTAGGAAAATTACGTTTTGTATTTAAATCCTGTACGCTGTTTCATTTTTCAGGTACCATGCTTATATTTACGACAATGATGATATATTAACAGTGTTTTCCAAATGTTCTGCTGATGAAGAATAATTTTCTCATCCTAACATAATTCCAGTGTTTCAACTGATAAAAATCTTTTACATAGCTAGAAGGGTGCCAGACCAAGATTATTGGGGAACCAGTTTAGGTGCTTCATATTTTAATTTAATTTACCAATCTGCAACATATTAACAAGCTGGACTATTTTTAATGGTTGGATTCTTTTAAAATTTTTTCTAACTCTAAAAGTCAAACTTCTGTTGTTATTTTTGGACTTCACGTGATTATTTTTTAAAAAAAACTATGATGGTCACTTTCAGTTTTAGTGCTTGATAGTTGGGCTGTTTTTTCTAAGAGTTGTTGCAAAGACTATTTAATCCAAACTTAATATTTGTCAAAAAACAGTATTAATTTCTCGCTTTCTTAAAGCAGTGTGTGTTTTCATGGTGTATAAAAAGAAGATAATGTTTGTTTCCATTATTAATCATAATTGGACAAAATTGGCACTCTTGACACAATGTACTTTTGGTGGAAGCATCCTTTTAGAAGGAGTTTGAGGGATTTCGGTGCCAGACTGGAAAGGCACGAGTGATGAAAAAACGTTGTCCTTAAAAACTTCTTTCCGCTCTTTAGTGTTTGAGTCATGTGTTCTTTAATCCCAAATAAATACCTTTAAGGTTTCAATAAAAGTTCCTTCTTCGGTTTGATTTTTCATCATTGGTGCCTGTGATGTAATGAGGTAGTTTCATGTATTTATTGGTAGTTCATAATGCCTTATAGCAGAAACAGAGTTAAGAACTGAATTACCAGTATGAAAATCAGGAAGATTCCATATACTGTAATTACGTTTCAAGTTGTCCTTGTTTTAAAGATAAAGAGCTGAAGTACATCTATTTGTCTTTGCCTGTCATCTTTCAAGTAATTTGAATAAGCAAAAGGCTCGATTTTAAACCTAGGGATAAATCCAGAGGCATGACTTTCTTGTCAGTAATTCCTTGATTTGTAGTATTCAGAGATATTTGTTTAGTGTAAAATATTCATAGTCCAGTCTATGTGATAGAGCTAACTCTTGTGGACCACACAGGGGTACTTCAGATAATCATTTTGAGGCAGTTTACTAATAAAAAAATAATCATTTGTTGCAGGACTCGTCTTATTTTCAGTCAGCTTGGGTATGAAGATTACAGTGCAGTTAACATACAGGTTTTAGGGTCTGAAGATACATATGGACCTCATGCTAGAAGGAGTATAGATGGTGTAAGTATTCAGCGGAGTGTTCTTAAACTTTTACTGACCTCTTTTAATCTCTCCGTAATGTTATCGTTTCCACAACTTTAAAGGAAATCACTATCATCTTGGGAATTTCGTCCCATCATCTTGCAAAGAATTCAGTGTCACTACTTAGTGTGCAAAATTAACACTGACAGGGTCTTTGCAGTATTGGGTGTTCCAGAAGCACCGATATGAAATCTCACAAAAATGTTGTTGTACTCTGTTCTAATGTTGTTCATCTAAAGAAATATCTTCTTATAAAAGTTCTTCTAATGCGATTTAAGTCTACATTATATGTAGCCCTAAAAGACCACATTATAAGGGTTGCAGAGTCAGAGGCAGAATTATTGTTGCCTGTGCAACTTCAAAACTGTTTGTGAGTGTCACTATTTGTGAAACAATCTTCAACTATGTAATACTGCATCATATTTTGTGACTGAATAAATTCATATGTAAGAATATGAATGATGGCCATAACCACTGCAGCTGTGATATCCATGGTCTGCTTCCCCAATCTAGAATATGGGAGTCCTTTTTAAAGCAAAAAGACTCTAAATCTTGTCTTCACTTATATGCACTTTAAATATTTAGACAGTTTAGTTTGTTCCAAAACCAGTAGCATCTAATTCTTCTTTGTCAATGGCAGTCTTGAAAAACTCTCAAGGTACACGTGGCAAAACTCAGCTCCGAGTTTGATCTTAGGAATGACAGCACTTAAAATAGCCAACAATTTGTATGTATAGGAAACAAGAATGTGATGTGTAAAAAGACAGAGAACTTCTTACTGTAAATATTGTGTTCTTAGAAGTTGGGCAAGTTATATCTGCAGCTGTTCATTTTAGTGCTTGAGCTTCAATTTCATTCTGTACAGCAGCAAGATTTGCTTCCTGATGAACCAGCTTTATAATGGGGTCTTTTTCTTTTTAGGACCATAAACCCTGCAATTTTAAGTGTGTTACTGAGCTTGTAGATTCAAAATTTTGAAACATAAGAACAGATGTTCCAGATGTTGAACTTGTCTGTGTTTTGTTCTTACCAACTCCTTATGATTATGCATTGTAATACATTCTTTAATTAAATTGTTACATAGAAAGTTTTCTGTCTCGTCGTATAGAGTGAATAATAGTTTGAAAAAGAGCAATTTCTCCTTCCTTTTTGTTCAGTTTGCCTTGCTTATGGTGCATTAAATACATTTTCCAAATGAGACTGAAGTATTTGTAGTATTTTCCGTATTTCCAGCCTCAACTCCCGGGTCTTATATTAAAAGTAAATAGAGTGTTATCTCCATTGTATGTGCTTCCCATACATGTCTGAAATAAGATGTGAGAGCCGAGGCTGAAATACAGGAAATCGCTCTATTGCCTTCCCCCAGTTCCTCCAG
The DNA here is from genome assembly GCF_000708025.1 of Charadrius vociferus. Classification (NCBI taxonomy): domain Eukaryota; kingdom Metazoa; phylum Chordata; class Aves; order Charadriiformes; family Charadriidae; genus Charadrius; species Charadrius vociferus. Next base: position 2,578,426 of record NW_009661371.1, read on the forward strand.
CAGTTTAGAAGAAACTAACCAGAGGAGCTTTCATCTGGAAAGCAGCCATAGTAGCTTGAGAAAAAGGGGTGGGGAGTGGGGTTTGCTTTTCCATTTAAAATGCAAACTTACAGGATCCTAAGGAAAATGACTGCCCGTTGGGGCCTCAGGTAGGAATAATGTAGTCTCTTAAATGCACTTTCCTACCATGTCTTTCCATACAAAATTGCACATGGTTATTTGCATTGCAAATAACAGTGCTCAAAACCAGAGACGTGTTATGTTAGGCAGTATATTAACACACAAAGAAAACAGTTCCTGCTTTGAAGATTCTGCTATCTAAATTTAAAGAGGAAAGGCAAACATGTATATGAATACCAAGACAGAATAAGTTGAACAATATTTGCAGCTCTGTGTAGATGTCTGGTGTGGCTGGACTAATGCTCACACAGGTCTGCCAAACTCGGTGCGAAAGTTTGCCTTAGCGACTGTGAAATCACTATACCTCCTAGGCTTATGTATCCTAGGCCTGTATACTGTAGTCTGAGCTGCTGTGTGAAGTATTGATTGTTCCTGACGACACAAATTATCCTTGAGAAATCAAGGAATGCTTGCCGCCCTTCCTTTCTCAGTCTTCCCTGCCTATTTATGTGGTTATTGCTTGCCACTCTGATAGCTTGCTTTGTCAGCAGCAGCCCAGCATGAGCAAGAAATGGACATGAATCAGCACTGAGTAACCCTAGTGATGTTTAATTTTTAATATCTCCTGCTCTGTGGTTTTCTGTTGGGGAGGAAGAAGGGGTTATGACAGCGTTACAGCGTCATTGAGTTCATGGTTTAGAAATACTCAATGTGTTTCATGTGAAGGGTATCTATTAATAATACATCAGGTATTAGAGTTTGCTATATAAAAACCTGTGCTATGGCTGTTAGTTTTCTACTAATCCTTTGTTAACCAATTTATAACACATTATTAAGGCTTGATGAAGTAAACTTTGTTTTGCTGTTTTTTGTTTTAATTATGATACTGTAAGATAAATGAATTTAAAATACTCTGTATATCCAGTTCTAGGACTGAATTCACCCACTCAGAACGGGATTCAGCCTATTATTTTCATAGACCATTGTATCTTGCATCTGTGGGCGAGGAAGTAAACCTAGAACTTAAATGGAATATTGAAGACATGGTACACTTTAGAACCAGGAAGCAGATGTGAATGCATAAGTACGTTTTCTCCAAGGCTATTTCCTATTAACTAGCTCTTGGTGGCTTTGGGAACACTGAATATTTAAAAAAAAAAAAAAAAGGCACTTGTTGAGTTAGCTGTATGTTTTCTGTGTAGCAACAATTTTTTTACACCAATCTAGTGAAAATTTCTTAAATGGGAAAAGTGATTGGTTTCTTATTCATATTATCTTGATCAGGACATCTGTTTCTGTATTCATAGAAGGAAATTCCTGTCCTTTCAGTGATACATGGTCTGGTGGAATAATATAACCTCTCCTACCTTGGCTCTGCTAAATTTTTATCTGAGGGTTTGCCTATGTGAGTATTGAGCTATACTAATAAAAATGTGAATCAAATTTGCAGGATTTCCTACATGATAGTATTTGTGGCAGGTATTTTCCAGGCTGAGACCTTGGAGGCTGAGAAATGAAGTCTGTGTCTTGCTATGAGTATGTCTACATAGGCGTACTTAGGAGAAATGAAAGCAATCATATTTACCATTACGGTACCTCAGAGTACCTCTGTGTGAATAGGCCACTATAACAGGAGGTAGACAAAAATCATCTTTCAACTTTATGAATATTTAGACCTTAGGTTTAAACATACTAAAACAAGAAGGCACTTCATTATTGCTTTTTAGCTGATCACCAGCTATAAATTCAGCAAGTTTTCTTCCTTTGGTATAAGCTGGTGTAAGTGAGCTTGTTTGTGTTAGGGTTTTGTCATGTATTTGAGTTGGAATAGAGGATTTAGTAGTCCATTAACGTAATGGTCTCTTTGGGATACTCTTACGGTAACCAGAATGCTGGTGCAGAGTATTACAGTATTTATGATACCATTTCAGCAGCTGCCACTAGGAAATACATCCATGTTCCTACATTACTGAAGTTACTTAAGTTCCTGAAATTGACTAGAGGTTTTCGAATGTTGATGTGTTCTAACAGTATTGCTTTTGGTAAACATGTACTGTATACACACAGGAAAATGATACCAGTATACAAGACATCAGTATTTCAAATGCTAATATTTAATTTGCTGGTTTATGTACTGTTTGTAAGTAATGCAACTTTATAGAAATGTGGGCAATTAAGTAGCACTAGAGTTAGGAGTTGTGTTAAAAGATGGGCAATTTAGAAGTTCAGACCCAGCATGTAGTTTTTCAGGTTATTTTGAAGAGGAAAAAAAAATATTTTTTTAATTTTAAGATGTTTAGTCAAGTCTTAAAATTTGGGGGGCAGAGGAAGACTGTTTTGTTACGATGCTGTTAAATTTACTAGGAGTCTAATGAATCATAGAATAGTTTGGGTTGGAAGGGACCTTTAAAGGTCATCTACTCTAACCTCCCCTGCAATGAGCAGGGATATCTTCAACTGGATGAGGTTGCTCAGAGCCCCGTCCAACCTGACCTGGAAGGTTTCCAGGAACGGGGCATCTACCACCTCTCTGGGCAACCTGCGCCAGTGTTTCATCACCCTCATTGTAAAAAAAATTTCTTCCTTCTATCTAGTGTGATATCTTTTGTCTTTTAGTTTAAAGCCATGACTGCTTATTGCAACAGGCTTTACTAAAACGTTTGTCCCCATCTTTCTTATAAGCCCCGTTTAAGTACTGAAAGGCTGCAGTAAGGTCTCCCTGGAGCCTTCTCGTCTCCAGGCTGAACAACCCCAACTCTCTCAGCCTGTTCTCATAGGAGAGGTGCTCCAGCCCTCTTGATCATTTTTGTGGCCCTCCTCTGGACCCGCTCCAACAGGTCAGTGTTCTTATTATGTTGAGGGCTCCAAAGCTGGATGCAGTACTCCAGGTGGGGTCTCACCAGAGCAGGGTAGAGGAGCAGAACCACCTCCCTCGACCTGCTGGCCACACTTCTTTTGATGCAGCCCAGGATACAGGTGGCTTTCTGGGCTGTGAGCGCACATTGTCAACTTATCCACCAGTACCTTCCAGGTCCTTCTCAGCAGGACTGCTTTCAATCCCTTCATTCCTCAGCCTGTATTGATACTGGGGGTTGCCCTAACACAGGTACAGGACCCTGCACTTGGCCTTGTTGGACCTCATGAGGTTCACATGGGCCCACTTCTTGAGCTTGTCGAGGTCCCTCTGGAGGGCATCCTGTCCCTTATGTCTGTCAACTGCATCACTCAACTTGGTGTTGTCTGCAGACTTGCTGAGGGTGCACTCAATGCGACTCTCTGTATGTCATTGAAGAAGATACTGAACAGTACTGGTCCCAACATGGACCTCTGAGGGACACCACTTCTCACTGATCTCCATCTGGTCATTAAGCCATTGACTACTACCCTCTGGATGCAACCATCCAACCAATTCCTCATCCACTGAACAGCCCACCCATCAAATTCATATCTCTCCAATTTAGAGAGCAGGATCTTGTGGGGGACTGCGTCAAAGGCCCTACAGAAGTCTACAGTAAATTTATATTTTGATAAGGCATAATAGTCTAGCATTTTTCACTGCCAACTGTGTGCAATTGACAATTGCATCAAGTAATTTTAGAATTGTTTTTGACATGACTTCTAGTTCTTGAAATTGGGGACACCTGTTTAACTTTGGGTGATGAACAACATCCAAACATACAGCAAGAAGGATGAGATGTGGTTTTGTTTGATCACAACGTTTATTTCAGTTCATCTAACAACTGCCTGCATATAACAACAACTTCAAGGTGTTTATCTTTTCTCTCCTGTTGCTATGTTTTAGAGGAAAGATGTTGTTAGCGTGAAGAAAGGCTCCTCTGTTTTTTCAGTGTTAAGTCATGAAAAATCTAGTGCTATGTAGGATCACGCTGTTCCTTTGCCTACAGGAGGGAGGACTCCTTTAAGGAGTGATGGTTCCTTTCTTTATATCTGACCAAAAAAAGGTGTCCGCTCTGCTCCACTCCTCAACCCCTGCATTTTAAAGGTGGGGCTGTTGAATTCTAGCAGCATCTGTATCCTTCCTCTCTGCTGAGTATTTAATCTCTGATGCTTTCTGAAATGTCGCTAGTTTCTGTATTTGTAAAGGAATAGGCTTTTTCTTGAAATAAGTGTTGCACTAGGAGGAAAAACGTTACTTTAAAATATTATTCTCATTTTATGCACAATTGGAAAGCTATCAAATACTTCAGAAATTAGTATATGTAAGCAAAAAAGCTTGAATGAATTAAAAATGGTTTATTTATTCTTGTATATTCATTTCCCGGTTATAGCAAATGTCTGGCTTAGATTCAGGACTTGGATCTTCCAAAATCCAGTTGTTCCTTTCTTCCTGGAGAATGTCGTCTTCAGTATCCTAAGTAGCTGTATGTTCAATTTTCCTTTACTTTTCTACATTTTTAATAGAACACCTACCAAATCTACAAGAATACTTTAGACAGGGCATTTTCAGAGAGTTACAAAGTCCTCTGAGCTCTGCAGAATAACAACAGAAAAACCCCACTCAAACTTTGTGGTTTTCATGCTTTTACCAAATGTATCCTTTCCTGTTGACATAGGAAAGGACATAACCAGTGGAAGAAATCCCCTAGTATCTTATAGTCAAGCTCCTCTTTTTTTGAATTTTACATTGATTTAAGTAAGCTGGGAATTTCCTGTAAGGTTACCAAAGAACCTTTAGAAACTTTCTTGATGTTCATTAACAAAAAAAGCTGACTACCTGAGAGAAGAAGTACCTTGCTGCAGAACTGCGTACTTGGAGTAGTGCTGTGTGAGAAACCCCTGACTGGTAGATTTTGAGACCTTGTGTAATTCCATTTCATGTATATGATGGAAATGCTTGTGCTTCGGGACAAGTAAGAGACACTTAGGGACAGACTTGTATTTTGAGCAGGTTTCACATTTTTAGAGATGCAAAGGTAGACCAATGGTGGTGCTTGCTGGTGGATGCAAATTCTTGAATAAATATAGTCTTTGCCTTCTGTGAGACATAATGTTTTCTCAAAGACTTTTGCCTGTGTATTGATTCCAGTGGTAGATCTTTCAGTGGCAGAAAAGAGATTTGGTTTTTTTGTTGTGTGTGTGTGTTGGTTTTTTGTTTTGTTTTTTTTAAAAAGAAGTAAAATCTTAAGTGAGAGAGTACTCATCTGCAAAGGCGGGTGTGTTAGTTGACTGTAGAGTAGGGAACAGAGTACTAGTTGGGTTTACCTTTACAGGAGTGTCTTCTCTCTTCTCTGGAAGCGTGGTGGCTCTTAAAAGTTCTGTTCTCCCATATAACTCCCAAGGATTAGGTTTAAATTCTTTTCTGTGAGCAGATCTGCTTACTTCTTGACGCTAAGAGAAGTAGACCTGGCTCTCTAATTGACCCCAAAGCATTCTCAGTGCACTTAAGATGAGAAGACAGTTTGTTTGCCAGTTCCACTGACAGTGAAGCCAAGTATTTAGTTTCTCATAAAGTATTATTAGTTATAATACCTGGTTCTTTAAGAATGCTGGATATTAAGCACACTGTCCTAGCAGTCTGAAATGCCCAGTAGTTGATTTCATGATAGTAAAACAAAAGACAATGAAATGTTAACAGAAAATTGTAGTGATGCTGGATGAAAAGTCGCTGAATGAAAATTGTAGCAGTGAGCATGAAACGCTTCCATTGTATTTAACTTGAATGCTGAGCTACAGTTATTTTTCAATTTCATAAATTTAACTGGTGCTCTGCATCTAAGCTAATCTAATTTCTACTTTTTTGAAGCAGGGTCCTCGGGAAGCTGTAATTTGGCTTGCTGTACACCATAAACGAAAAGAAGCTGTAGAAATCTTCTCCAGAGAGATTGCACCAGCTGGAACTGGCATGGGTAAATATTCACATCATGTTCTAACAATTTTAAAGTTACTTTTTTTTTTTTCTGAGCATTACTGTCACCCAAAGACTGAGTTGTGTTCAGTTCTGTTGTGCTGTGCATAGTGAAATCGTAAGTTTTTTTAAAGTATTTATGTTTGGTATAGAAATGGGGCCTGCAGACATCAGCAAAATGATAAAATGAAAGTTCTGGGAGTCTATCTTTTTGTCCCTTTGCAAGTCGTTATACTTCCTTTGCTGCTAGTGTCCCTTTTATTCCTTTGCTTTGTTTGTCTTTGTTTTCCTACCCATGGTTACGCTGATGTGGAACAGCATCTTACTCTGTTTTACCTACCATGTTACTAAAACTCAGTAATGCTCTTAGATCTCACTGGCAATAAACATCAAGAATGTTATTTAACTGGCAAAAATATATTGCAGCGTCCAGCTACAACATTGCAGTTTACCACGAGCTGTGCAGTTTAAGGGTTTTGAAGGTTTCCTTCAGCACTTAGTTACTTGACATTACTGCAAAGGATTTTTATAGATGCTACTGTACTTCTAGCCTGTTTAATGTGTAGCTGCTTGTGTAACTTTCAGATATAATTAAAAACTTTTTAATACGATACTGCAGTGAGAATGCTAACAACCTGCATCTAATTCTTTATTCATAGTGTATGTTAACTACCCAACTTGAATTCTGATCCTGCAGTTAAGTCTAACCTCAAACTAATGTGTCTTTAACGTTTGATTTTGTGAGAGTTTGTGGTGTGCTGCAACTATTGCAAGATTTATTTTTAATTGACTTGTGAGGTAAAGTCAAAATACTGGGATTTGATAATGCCATCTTTGTTTTGAGTGTATATTTTAAGTCTTTGCATAAGGGTCACTTAGGGTGAAAGGATCTATACTTCTATTGTTTACCAAATGTTTGTTCAAAAAAAAACCTTCGCATTTGGTCTTTGTAAATGTCATTGGATTCTCTCCGCTTTCTAGGAGGACTTACTGTTTGATGATTTTGCGTAAACTTTATTTTTTTTTCCTTCTGTTCTCCTGCCAAGTCACTTAAGTGTCACCACTGTATCCATCCAGTTGTAAGTAGCGCATTCATATATTTGCTGCTTACGTTATGGACACTCATCCCACTTTTATTATCCATTTAAAATTTGGACAGCTTATTTTGAGGACTAGAGCTCAGGTATTTTGCAATGGATTCTACGTACTTTGTGGAAGGATATTTTGAGGATTTACATAGATCTTCAAAACTAAAATTACATGAGTTTAATCTGAATTTCTCAACTTCTATAGCAAATCTAGACTCCTGATAAATGGAGGGGTCGATAGGTGTTGCCTTGCAGTTAAAGAACTAATAAACATTTTATTTCCAGTGCGTTCCAAGTTGTATGGAAGTGTGCACATTCTGTGTTGCAGTCTTTACAGTGGTAGCAGAGATACAGTAAATGCAGGGTGGGTTGTTTTTTGGTGTGTGGTTTTTTTTGTTTTTTTTTCCCCCAAAAGTTGTGTTTGTAGAGGGAAGGTCAGTGCATGGTCATCCTTTTTCTCCCCCCCCCCAAAATAGAATATGATCATGTAGAACTAATCAGGAATATTCATTGAGATAATTTCTAAAGATTTTGTGATTCTGCAGGCTGGTTAGTAGGCCAGCATTTAGCGTAGATGTAAGTTGCTTCTAAAGACTGTTTTTTTTTCTAATGAACGAAACATGGTATTTTCACAGTTGGACCAAACTACCATTTCTAAAATTAGTTAAGCATTCATAATTGCAGTACTTTCTCCTTTTTCATTATTCAAGTAGACTATGTAAGATACCTGAAAGTAAAGATCTTTATGTATTCTTTATTTTATATATGCGTAGACAGTCCCCTAACAAATACCTTTGTGAACAAAGAAAAGCTGGGTGGATTTTAAAACAATTACTTATTTGTAAGATCCAAAGCTAATGGATGTATATTTTGTCTCTCCAAATTCTTAATCTTTGCCTCTTCTTTCATAAAGCAGCTGCTGTGTATGTAAATCTTGTTTGAAGTCTGAAAGTGCCAGGTTTAAGGCTTTCAGTTTTTTTTCCTTTCGTCACCAGTCTTCACAGAATGAAAAAAATGCTAAAAATCTCTGCTACCTGGGTTGAGTGGAGTATGTGCAGTATTGAAATTGCGTTACCAGACTACGTGAGCATCTGTGTCTTAAGGTGGCTGGCAAGCTTTCAGGTCATGTTACCAGGGCTCTTCATGATAAAACATGCATTCCTGTGTAGAATCATGTTAGTCAGTCTGTGTGGACAATGGTGGGGGTGTTGGTTTTGTTCCCTAAAGGAACAGCTTAAACTCTTTAGAACATTCTGTAGCATTTTTTTCTCAAAAATAAAATAAAACACCTGTTTCAATTCATCGAACCACCGCTAATGAGCAGCAGTGGGAAAAAAAAAGTGTACTTCTGGAATCATCTGGGTCATCGGGTGATAAATAACAGTTTTGGTTGCCAGGTATAGGACTTCAACAAGGTTTTTGGCCTCCGTGATGTAAATTACTAGTGTCGGAGGGTATCAGAGCTGTTTACCGACACTCTTCTGAGTGCTTGAACAACCCCATAAATAGTCAGTTTTTTAATTTGTTGAAGATATATTGAGACAGCTTCATACAGTCACTTCTTTCAGTTACTGTTGTGTGGTAGACTTCCATGTTACCCGGACAGATAAGCACTCTGTATGCAGAGAAGGGTCAGATTTGGGATCTAAATGTTAAGCAGGTTGCTTGTTGATGTGGAATACTTCTAAGGTATGAAGAGTCTTTTTGTCTTTTCTTATTTTCTTCAGTGAGACTTAGCCAAAAAATAAAAAGAAAAATCGTGCAATACTGCCAAACAATAATTAGCGGTGTACTAATAATTGAATCAGCTTAATGCTGCTTAGTTTCTGACAGTGGTGTAGGCTGCCAGAACTTCCTGGAAGAGCAGAACAAGGAATGCCCGCTGCTTAATTGTCTTAAAACAGACAGCTCTGTACAGAAGACTTAGATTAAAACTCTTGTTGGCTACGTGTATAAGTGATCTTGGGAACAGAAGCCAGAACCAAGATGATTGCTCTTGTCCTAGGTGAATTCTGTAATAACAGCACTTGCTGTTCATTTCCTGACCCCTTTTCCCTCAGCTTTTTCCTCCCCTTCTGTTTCACTGGGCCATTTTTGCAAATGATTACTATTGTCCAAAGCGTAACAGCTTCAGCGAGAAGCAGAGTTTTCCCCCATGGGAGTTTAGTCCCTCTTACAGAGGGCTGGAGTGTCCACAGGCGGAGAAAAACCCACAAATTGAACCTCCCATACCCCAAGTAAGTGTTCTGGGCAATGGGCACCTGAGGTCCCTTTTTGTACAGTGCCGCACTGTTTTTTCTCACTGGGCATTGAGCAAAAATAGCTGTGGCTGCTGTCTCTCAGAGTGTGCTTATCAGATGTGGTTTTGCCTATTGTCCTGGTTGTGGCAGGGATGGGGTTAATTTCCCCCAGGAGCCAGCAGGGGGCAGGTATTCCATCCCACATGAGCCATGCCCGGGCTATAAGAGGCGCTAGCCGTGGCTAGGAGAGCAGTCGCCCGTCTGGGGTGGGCTGCGGCGGTGAGGGTCCGGTCGGTGCGCTTTGCGGCGGTACTGTAATCGCATCTTCATATCCCTTTATCAGTGTTATTGTTTTGTTTTCATCTTCCCTTTTGCTGCTCTGTTAAACTGCACTATTTTAACGCACGAGTTTTGCCCTGTCGATTTTTTTTTTTTTCCCCGCGGCTGTGGGAGTGGAGCGAGCGGCTGTGTGGTTCTTTGTTGCTGGCTGAGGCCAAACCACTACACCTATCCCGCGTGGGTCTATATATGATGTAACCTTGTGTGGCTCTGGTCTGCCAGAATGGTGGCAGTTGTGGGGATGAACACCAAGTGAGGTTTTAAGCATGTGTGGCTTTTCCTTATGACAATGCAGGCACCCCTGAAGCAACAAAGTCCTGTGTTTCAAGGATTTCCAGCTTGGTCACGCTCCCCCCATCTCTCCTGTGTTAGTTCTCTTCCAGGAGGAGGAGTAGTGACTTTGAGAATGATTGCAAATAACCTTTCTTATTTTGTATATTGTTAATGAAAAACTCAGGAAAAACGGGAACAAATTATAAATCCTTCATAACCAGCAGCATGGGGAAAGGAGGAGTTGTTGACTTGTAGGATGATGTCACCTGAAATGAAACACTTAATTTCATTACTTTTTGGACATTTTGAGAAATAAAGAACACTTCCTTTTTTCTTTTTTCCTTTTTGGCTTGTACAGCCTGATAAAAGTTTTGCTTTTCCTCTTGGACTGTATCTAGTGATTGTGAAGTGTTGTTTTTAACTGTATTCTTCTTTCACCTCAATAGCAGTTTGATGTTTGTTACTCTAAGCGATGTGTGGACAGTGGTACAGATAATAATTTTCATATATAGCACCTTTCATCTAAGAATCTTTAGCAAGCTGTGTAAACACCATTGTCTAAGCTTTCTAACTTCTAGTAACATTGGAGAGTACTCTGCTTTGTAGATAGTTTCCTGAGATAGTGGAAGGAAGCATAACCACAGAAGAATTTGAATCAGAGTTCTTGGTTCTGCTTTCCCTGTAAGACATGCTAGAGAGGGACTCCACCAATATTTGAGGGGGCCAGGATGGCTAAAACTTAGGAGTGTGGAGTGGAGCAGAAGGATAGACAAAGGAAATTGGATGGTTTGGAGTAAGGGTGGGGGGGTCCTAAGAACTCCTGCTCTTATCCCCTGCTCGGATTTTCCATTACTCATGTCTCAGAGGGAGACAGCACTGAGCATAAGCTTTTAGGTTCACCTGTGTATATCAGCTACATCTTTTGAGATGAAATCCAAAAGCACTCCTGGAACTCCTGGTGTTTTGTCAGGTTGTTTCAGCCTGCTAGTCGCTACTTGTGGAGCTCTGAGCTAGATTTGGTAGGCAGTTTTATTTTGATCATAGTATCATAATATAAGAATTGCAAATTGTAGGTAAAAGAGGTATTAAGTTCTTTAATAGCCAGTACTAAAAGCCTAGTTTTGGTGGCTTTCACTTAGGCTTAATTTAAATCACTTGAGTCAAAATTTTTTGAGCTATTTGCCTGAAATTTCTTGAGGGAGTTTTCAGTTACAGTTTTTCAGACTTCTCAGGGAACAACAGAAAGATGAAAGAAATTCTTTTCTTCCTGTGATTAAAAAGCATATTACAACAATTTTGTTGAGGAGTGATCTTCCTAATGCTTCACAGCAGAGACTTAAAACTTAAGATGTTACATCTTGAGTGTCAGAGATGTGGTTTTTAGCTCTTCTAGTGAATTTAAAGTTTTAATGTCAGTATTTCTTAACTTTTGACTCATTTTGCAGCTTTGATTATTTCAAAACATTTTTTATATGTTACTTTTTTGTGTATTGGTACATGTAATAATACAGATAATAAAACAGGCCTCATAAAAGGAGAGCACTGTGTAATTTCTGATCAATTTGAGAGTGCTGATTCCCACCACCCCACTTATTGTGTATCTTTACTTCTGAAAATCAGTAGAAAGACAACCATCTCAAGGTGGTGTGCTGATTTGAAATTTCTTGTTTCTTATGAAATCTCATCCTTTGTATCAGAAAGAAAAGATAAAGGAATGCTACCTATATGTTGGAATGGGCTGAAGCATGCTCTGCAATATAGACAAGGAGTTAGACCTGCAAGAGAGAAGTTTGGGAAGGAGGCATCTTTTAAAAAGCTTCCAGAATCAAGGGTGAAAGACTGAGATTTTCATAGCTATTCCCTAACGTTTTTTCCTAATGCTTTTTTAGTTCCCGTTGTTCTTGTTGAAGACCAGTAGAGCACAGAGTGTACTTGCACAGAAGTTTTCCGAAGTACTACTAAAATTGCAGATGAAATTCTTAAGCCCAGAGAAAAATTTGAAGTTACTGTATATAGACATGCCATACATTAGAAAGTGATTTGTTATTTATTTTCTGTGTGGAACAGAAGACACTGACTGTAAACTTCTGTTGAGCATGGTATTTAGTTTGCCTATTCAAACACTTAATCAGTTTTCATTTGGATTATGGTCTTCTGATGGGCTTAAAGGGATACAAGCTATTAAAAAAAAAAAAAAAACCCAACAAAAAACAACCCCCACACCTAATCCAATCTTCTTTATCTTTTTTCTTACAATTAACACCTGAGCTTGTTACACTTTCAATTGATAAAACTATGAATTCTGTTTATTTCTCAATAATTTAAAAGTCAATAATAGAGAGGGGTTTTTTAACAGCAAATAGCAAGTTTGGTTTTTTGAATATATGGTCTGGAGAAAAAAAAAGTGTTAAATTTGTTGCAATGTTCAGTCTCAATAGTGGGGCCTTCAGAGCTATTTTCCTGTTTTATACTTGGCAGTGAAGAATTCTAGACGTACAGACTCGATTTTTAAATCTGTAGTAGCCTGTGGGAGTTCAATGCAGTTCTGCATTCCCTCATCTATAGAAATTCACCCTCACTTCATAAAAGCTAGCAATCACAGACCACAATTGTAGAACTCAGTGAAAATATCTTCATTATATACAGTCTGGTCAGCCATATAGTTAGTATTAAAATAATTTGTGTTGATGCAGTGTATTTATTTTTTCTTCTTTAATTCAGATACTTTATTCTGAATAAAATGCAGTGTAGAAGAGGCTCAAGAAGAGCCTTGCTGTGGGAATCTGGCATTTATAGTTTAATAGCG